>NC_046977.1:4147878-4197878 GCF_009769545.1 Cyclopterus lumpus | reverse complement strand
CCTCCTTCTCTTCTGCGCACCCGGTCCCCACTGGGAGCCGAACCGTACCCCAAAGTACCCCCATTTGGGAAACACTGAGCTAAGATAGTTTTATGGTACAACTTGATTTAGGTAGTACTACTAGTACTAGTTTCAAATAGTTATTACTTACTTGGAACTTAATAAATAATAACCAAGTTTTCTGGGGGTCCATAACGTATTTACGGACGGTCCTGAACTCACCA
This sequence comes from Cyclopterus lumpus, assembly GCF_009769545.1. Lineage (NCBI taxonomy): Eukaryota > Metazoa > Chordata > Actinopteri > Perciformes > Cyclopteridae > Cyclopterus > Cyclopterus lumpus. Next base: position 4,197,654 of record NC_046977.1, on the reverse strand, counting down.
CCAGTGTACGGCTTCCAGTTGTAGTATTTCCCACGGAAAGGCATGCTGTCAAAGTCGGCGCACTGCTTCTCTCGGAAATCCCGAGATCCTGCGGGACAGGCCTGAAAAACAAGAAAGAGAAAACAGAAAAATGAGATGAGATGGAAAGACTGACTTGGAAAATGGATCAAAATGTTAGTCCTACTTGTCGTTGCCTCCTCTAGCAACAACTGATCATCACACACGCGCGTTGTGTGGCGCCGCTTAAAGACTTTAACTCACGTTTGTGAAGAAGATGTCACGGAGCCTGGAAGCTGTTTTTATTTTGTTGTTATTAAAAAGTATTAAAAACAGACTTTTCTAATCAATTCGCTATTAAACCTCCAAACATTACCGAGCAGTGATTATGTGAGTTTGAAGAAAAAATAAATGGACTTGATGTTTCCTGTGATGGATTACACAAAGCAACGTTTTAAGGGTTCTGCCAACTGATTTTCATGTCACGAGAAAATTACTGGAAAGCGATGCATAACTGGAACAACAACAAAAAACATAAATCTAGAAATCTGTTGCATGCATTCAAAAAGAAGTTCAGAGAGAAAAGTGCAAAAAGGAGCTAAAACTCTAAAGCTGCAGGCTTAGTTAGTCGTTACCGTTTGTAAAATTATTCTGGGAGGTATTTTTTTTGTTGCATTGTTTTGACCAAAAAGGTCTGCATGAGATGTCCCGTCCAATCAGCCGGCACTAAAACAGAAGAGCCTCCTGGATCTGCTGATTGAGAACAGCGTGTTTTGCTCCAGTGAGAGGAGGTAAAGAAACACTTTATTGGTGTGAAAAGGTCCTCAGAAACCCCCCCAAACCCCCCCCCCCGGGACAAATAAAAAGCTTGGGGTCAAAGCTGTATTTCACAAGCTACGGCGGCTTTAGACTCGCACATCAAACATTGCAGAGTCAGAAGAGACGGAAGTGTGGGTTGAAAAGACGACAGAGGGGGGGGGGGGCTTGACTATGACAACAAATTTCCCCTTGGGGATTAATAAAGTATACATCTATCTATCTAACTTCAAAGATGGGGTGGAAGGAAGCGTTATCGATGTACCTGCTGCTCGTGTTTTTGGATTTATCGTTTTTTTTGGTCCGTAAAATGTCAGAGAAGAAAGAAAGCGGAGGTCACGAGGACCTCGGGATGTCTCGAGAAAGGTCCTCCTGACCAACAACATCGAGGACTGTGTGCAGGAATCCACTCTCTTCTTTGGAATTGGCTCTTCTTCTGTGGTGCTTCCCCTCCCCTCAGAAAAACCGACGCCGCTCCGCTTGCTTTGCTGATTAAAGTATATTTGCGCATTAAAGTAGTAATATCGCACGTAACCTGCATGTGTCTGTCCGCCTGCGTCCGGTCAGAAAGGTGATGCGGCATCGCGCTAACGGAGGTCGGCTTTACAATGTAAAGTGACCTCCCAACAGGACGGAGGCAGTAGCAACAGGAAGGGGAGGGAGGCTCCATGAACAGATGATAGCTGACGGACGATGAGTGTGTGTGTGTGTGTGTGTACATCTGGTGCACACACACACACACACACACACACACACACACACACACACACTTCACCTGGACACGGTGTGGTCAGTGTGATGAAATAGCGGTCGGGGATGTTTGTTTGTTTTTAAGACTGGCAGTTTAAATGGGGCCTTAACTATTTTTAAATGTTCACCAAAAATATATATATAAAAAACATTATACCTAGAAATACATGCCGCCACGTTAAACATTTGTTTTTAAAGCTTTCGCTCCAAACCCTTTTTTTTTTTCACGAAACTCTTTTTTTCTGTGAAACGTCACCAACGATATGTGAAGTCTGAAGTGACGCGTGGAGAGTGAACCGAGAGGAAGCATGTCCGGAGGCTCCTTATAAAGCCAGTGAGATAACACGCTGTGGAGGAGAGAGGACGTGGAGGTTCACCAGTGGTCAGAACCATCCCAGTGCCCCCCCCCCCGCTCTAGTCTCCAGGTCCCTCGTGTACTTTAATCTAAACACCAAGCAGAAGAAAACTCACGTCTGTGTTACAAGATCTGTAACGCTTCCTCTCCCCGAGGCAGTACTTCCCTCCTCCCGACGGGCTGAGACACACAATTACATGAGTGGGGAATTGAGAGAGAGAGAGAGACACAGTTCACATCAAGCACTGTAAATCCCAAAAAAACAACAACAACAACAACATCTTTGTAAGTGAGAACATTTTTGGTGAGGAGAAACAAAAAAAAAAAAGCCTCAAAGCCAGAAGACAAAGTGTGCGTTTGTGCGTTTGTTCACGCCGGTGACCTCCTGCGTCCTTCATCGGCCTTCATCTTCCTCGACTAAGTGAGACGGGCTCTGTAACGAGTGCGTTCTCTGAAATGTTATGTTTTAAATATGCAAATGAGGCATTATGGAACGGTAACTTTTGGTGAATTTAGGAGAAATCTAAGTGGTGAAATACCACTACTCTTCCTAAAATGCTGCGTTACAGAATATATATATTTTTTTTTAAGAAAAAGTCATCTTTACCTAATTAGCCACGAAGACGGTTTTCCCCTCGAAAGGAGGAATATTTGCCTCAGAGACGTATTCTAGCTCTACTCCCACTCAGGTGTAACATACATCCATACTGCACACACACACACACACACACACCTTGAGGCAGGGACCTGGATGTGTGTGTTCAGCTTGCTGTGGCTTACTTTGCCTACTTACGCTGGGCTGTCACAGTGCCTCATGGAGGAGGACACACCGCCCCCACAGGTCCTGCTGCACTCCCCCCACGACGACCAGGGCCCCCAGCCCCCGTCCACGCTCTGAGGCCAGGTACCGAACGCCACGCACTCCCCCTGGTAGCACCACTGAGCGGGGAGGAGCAGAAACACAGACCATGAGACGTGTGTGCTTCTCTTTAAACACACACACACACACACACACACACACACACACACTGTCTTGTGACCACATTAGCAGAGCTGCTCCCGCATGTTGTCGTGTGTTGTTGTGTTATTTAAAGCTTCATTAGCAGAGCTGCTCCCGCATGTTGTCGTGTGTTGTTGTGTTATTTAAAGCTTCATTAGCAGAGCTGCTCCTGCATGTTGTCGTGTGTTGTTGCTTAACGCCTTCCGGAGTGGCGTGAGGAGGTTTGTTTTTTTTCCCCGAGGGATGGAAAGCGGCGTGCCGAGCGTCTTAAGCCTCGCGCTAAGCTGCCCACGGCTCCAGAGGGGAGAGGCGATCAGAGTCGGCCCCCTTTGTCTCTCCAACTGTGTCAGTAGGTTAAGAAGAAGGGGGCGGGTCAAGGTGAGGGCCACTGTCCTCCTCCTCCTCCTCCTCCTCCTCCTCCTCCTCCTCCTCCTCCTCCTCCTCCTCCTCCTCCCAGTTGCTCGTTTGCGTCCTGAGACGCTGTCCAAACAAGATTAGCAGTGGGAGGAGAAACTGGTGGAGACACATGAGGGCCCCCAAATGAGTGAACTCCTCTCTGTTGCTCAGTTTCTCTCTCCCTCCGCCAGTCTCTCCCTGCTCCTGTTGGAAGGGCCTCTCTCCATTACACGCTGGGTGAGAAATGGCTGACATTCATATTCCTTTGAAGCCCCCCCCCCCCCCCCCCCGCCCCCAGACAGGGTATGCCACTGGCTCTCCTAAAGCTGCTCCGAAAGCTGTTTCCAAAGCCCCCCGGGCTCAACCTGGGGCCCCCTGTGTTGTCCAGGACCCAGTCCGCGGGCCCCGGCCCTCAAAGGCTCCACTGAGCTAATGGTAATCACGGATGACAGCTCGTGACACTCTGCTATTCTTTCCTTTTAGACCTCGGACCATCCGGTGACAATGGCTGCCGTAATCCGTGTTAAAACTGTCTCCCCCCCCCCCCCCCCCCCCCCCCCCCCCCTTCTAACCTGGCTGGCATCAACAGTGGGCCGATGACCTCAAGCCTGGCTCGCATGTCCGTCAGTGTGTGTGTGTGTGTGTGTGTGTGCATGACCGGTACCCCTTCCAGAGAGGAGCAGATGTAAGTGGAGGCAGTGAGCTACCACGAGCTGCTGAGGCATAACACAGAGAATTTTTTATTTTTTTTTAAAATCGAGCTCTCCGATATCAGTTTTTTTTTCCCTTCCTGATACGTGAACAGCCAGGAGCGGCATTATTGTGAGATCTTTAACTTTCCAACGGTCCTCAAACGCATCACGCGTGCGGTTCTGTCAGCAACCAAAATAAATTGTGTGGGTCTGAGGCACCATTGGATCAAAACCAAACAATATAAGATGGGAAAATAAATTGCTCTTTAATTACTCACAGGGGCGGAATACAAAATATATACCTAAACCTGTAAACCGTGTGTTAATATCTTGTGTTGTATGCAAATAACAATGTTTTTAATCACTTTAAACTCTTAAAACCACACTGAGTGTGAATCTTTTAAACTTACCCCTTTCTCGATGCTGCCGGTCTGGCACAGGGTCCCCTCGGCTGCAGGGATACTGTTGGTTACACAGCGGTTGCTTTTGCTAAGGCACCAGAGCTCTCTACACACTTCCTAGGAAAGAAGGCAAAAGCAAGTTGGTCAGAATGAGTCAACTCGGGTCAGACCGGTGGGGAAAGAAAAGAAGGGGGGGGGGGGGTCTGGACGATTCACCGGTAGCAGTTTTTTGGTGTGTGTGGTTTTTTTTTTTCACGAGACGACATTGAGAAACTTTTTTCAGGGGCCCGTGTGCGTCTCGAGTCAGCTGGATCAACACCGTGACTAACGGTTCGCTCACGTTCACCTCGGGACCGTGACGTCACTTCAAGAAATCCAATTTCGGCTTCTTCGGGGAAATAAGGAGTGAGCAACAGCCCCCCCACCCCCTCCCAAAAGTCCCAGATAAAGACGACTTGTGGGCCTTAACGAATATCTTTAGTATTACTGAGCGGTCGGAATAAACATCTCCGTCTTCGTGAGTCTGGAGCGTAAGGAGAATCCATTTAGAAGGGAGTGTGTGTGTGTGTGTGTGTGTGTGTGTGTGTGTGTGTGTGTGAGAGGGGGAGATAGCGAGTAGACAGCACTAAGTTGCCCCCCCCCCCCCCCCCCCCCTCCAAATAAATAAAACCCTAAAGTGAACACATGTTTACGAGGACGGCTCTGCACAACCTTCGCATTGGATTTCCCCCATTAAACCGAACCCGGGGTCTCCACTTCAAAGGCTTTTTTTATTTATTTTTTAACGGGGACGGTTGTGTACGGGCAGAAGAGCCATGAGGACATGAAAAAGAGTTACGATCCGGCGCATAGATTCTGACCCCCCCCCCCCCATTAAAGTTACAAGATCTCAGTTTTGGACACCTGTGGCAAAATGCGGTAACTGCAGGTATGTTTTTTTAAGTCTTACTTCCCCGCTTGGAATGTTGCTCAAGAATATAGATAGAATATGGATAAAGTAGAGATAGGTACGTAAATGAGCCCATCCAGATTAAATAAAGCGTCAAACTGGCCCTCTCTGGTCGCAGCGCCCTCCAACCCCGGCCAGCTGGTTCCAATAAGCCGCCCCGCTGCTCCATCCAAGGCCAGCCCCCCCCCCCCCCCCCCCCCCCCCCCTCCTGTCTTTAACGAACCTCTTTTTTTAAAGGGGTTAGGGGCACTTAGTAAAAGGGCCTCGCTAATGCCGCCATCAAAGGTCGTTTTTTGTTTTTTAGTAGTCAATTATGGCTGTAAATCACAACTCACAACTTCCTCTCTCGGCATTCGTGTTACTTTTGAAGGCGTCATCGGCCACACGCGGTGAAACATGGAAAATACACCGCTGTTGTATTGCAACCTCTTTTGGTCACGCCTCTTTAAACACAAAGCAACGTGCACTTTGGTTTTAGATTGTTTGATTTGATCCAATCGGAGCCTCAAACGCACCGTGTCGTCATTAAAGTTACAAGATCTCCGTTTGGGCACCTGCGGTAACTGCAGGTATGATTTTTAGATCTTACTTTAGATATAATATAGATAAAGTAGAGCTAGGTAGGTAAATGACTCTCTCCTGATTTATTCCCTCAGTAAACATTGTAAACATGAGTTTATGGTCTTAATCTCTAGTTTCAAGTCTTCTTCAATACAGCACGATGTTCATTTAGTAAATTATGGTTAATTTAGAGTCAAATAGACCATAAAGCAGGGTAGGGTATGCTTTAGGGCGGGGCTACAAGGTGATTGACAGGTCTATATATTAATCCATTTAACGATCCAGAATTTTCTTGACCTGAATGATCACCTTAGTGACCTCTTACAGGGTCCGAAGCCCCCGGTTGGGAACCGCTGCTCTACATTGCTGTTCCCTCTGTGTGTGTGTGTGTGTGTGTGTGTGTGTGTGTGTGTGTGTGTGTGTGTGTGTGTGTGTGGTAAATCCTGTCCTGAAGATTAATGTGCAGATTTGTGGCCAGAATCGTTTTCAGCGGTTGAAAAAAAAAACACAACAAATCATCTTGTTATCTTACTGTCGAGCTTATTTTACCATAAAATATATAAAAAAAACGATAATATAACATTATTTATTGTAATATTAGAGATAAACCTTCTGAACTTCCCCTCGGTTTTTTTTTTTCTTTCGCGGTGCAAAAAACCCGATAAGAAAATACAACAGACGTTCATCAAAATGTGGAAAAGCTTCAGAAACCAGAAACTCTTCCCCTCGTTAGACCTTCTTTTTTTTTTAACCCTTTTCCGCGGTCTCGTCTGTCCTGTAAGCCGACACAAAGGGCGTCACTTTCCCAGATGGCCGCACGCAACAACCAAAAAAATAACCTTCCGATTCAGCTCCGTTTGAATCCAATCTGCTTATAAATGTGCATCTTTCATGCCGACCTAAAAAAAACACAGTTATGAGGACTTGATTTTTTTTTTGGGGGGGGGGGGGGGGCTATTATAATCTGCTGTCTTTCAATGAAATGAAATAACTCGGCTAATCTTTCTCTCTCTCCGATATTTACGTAATGCAAAAACAATATTGCGTTATTGTTCATTAAATCTTCGAGGGTTGTTCCTCGTCTTTCACTGCCTGTGTCACAGGTTTTCTCATTACTCTGGGTGGGGGAGGGGGAGGGGGGGGGGGGGGGTCATTATCATTACAGACTTAAAGATGAGGGGAGTGTTGACTTCAATCCTTCATCTCTTCGTCTGGGATGTTTATAGATTAAAAAAAAAAAAAAGGGGAGAATAAGGCACCGCGTTGAAAGAGATGACCCCCCCCCCCCCCCACACCCCCACCCCTCAGCAGCTAATAGATAATAAACAATTATCTTCCTCGCGTGTTTACCCGCCTTTAATCTCAACAAGGAAATATTAACTTGAACTGACTGAACATGCCGTAGCCGCACATCAACACTTCTTATTAAAAGTGGAAAAAGGAGCTTGTTTATTCAGGTGCCCTTTTTTTTTTTTTTTGCATTTGGACGTCATTTTACAAAAACTTACATCGTTTTGTAAGCCACTTTTTCTTTGTTTACTAGCTACACTCGATGGCGGCTGGTTGAAAAGCGGGTTGTCGCAGAAAGGGGAGGAGCCACGATATCGCGGGAAAAACTGGGATTTTGGCGCGCGTTTTTTACATTTTTTTAGAAGACATTCACATGCTACGGAAATAAACTAGAGAAAGCTCATTCGTTAATCAAAAAGGGTGAAGAAAAGGGGGGTCAGTTACACGAATATATCAAAGTCGAGAGACGACCCGAGTGGTATCTGAGGATCACGAGGAAAAAAAACGGCGCTTTTTGAAAAATAAGTGACCGTAATAAGCATATTGTATTGTTTTTAAGGAGGTTGTGCCCACAATGGGAGGAACAAATGCACTTTTGAGGCGGAAAAATGTGCATCCGATGATTCCGATCATGTCTTTCTAATACAATACAGTGTTGTGTGTGTCCTGTGTGTGTCCTGTGACCCCCCCCCCCCCCCCCCCCCTCCCTCCCCCTCCTGTGGGTCAGCGGAGAAGATGAAAGATGCTGGTTCCTTACCCCATACTTGCACTGGCGCGAGGATGTTCCGTACTGGAAGCGACACTGCTCGTCTGCATCGTACACCTGCCCCGGGGCCACTGTTGGGTACAGGAAGTCTCGTTTCATTGGTTCATTGTCCAGACACGTCCCCCGACCTGAGCTGTCAAAAAAACAAACCTACAATAGGATTGTTTCTTACACAAGAGAAACCTTTTCTTTTTTTTTTCTACACGCTGGCGGATTGGAACAGTTAGAAAAAAAAAAAAAGCCAAGATTAAAAAAAAAAAAAAAAGAAGTCCTCTTTGCAAAGCTCCCGTGGTGGGACAGCCCGTCAAGACGATCTCACATGACATGTAGTTAATGCTGATAGGGCACATCAACGCCTCCTCATCAAAAAGGGTTGAAGACATCTCACCAGAGGCAGAGGAGGAGCGCCGGCTGATTACACGGCTCCCTGCTCCCATGTTCTGTGTGCCGCTTGCTTACATTCACAATCCACACCAGCAAAATAACAAAGGAAGAGGAAAAAGGAAAAGTCTGGAGAGAGAGAGAGCTATGGGTCATATGTCCAGGCATTATGTTTAGTCTGTTTTGTCAAATATGTGCACTCTCAAAGAACTCACACGTACACACACACGGTTGTTTTTTTTATTCTAGTAGCTTTAAAATAAATTTTAAAAAAAACCCACTTCAGCCGAGAAGCAGATTCTTTCATTCTGGTGGGTTTTTTTTTCGAGAGACGCTGAAACTAAATTTAAAAAAAGTCGCATTATTCTCTCCTCGTTCTTTCTTTTGCCAACGCGCGAGGCACTAAGATCATACCGAAGACGGGTGCCAATAAACAAACAGAGATGCATTTCTCTCTCTCTCTCTCTCTCTCTCTCTCTCTCAAGGCAAAATAATAATAATACCACTACGAGTATTTACTATAACACGGCGTTCTTTCCAGATGTGGCAGCTGCAACATGCAAAGGGGGGGAATGCCTGCCATCATCCCTCGAAAGGGAAAGTGGGCCCGGTGACAATAACAACTCAAAGCCGGACTTTATGTCCAACTGCAAACTCGGGGGGCCCAGAATGCAGCAGAGGAGAAGGCTGAATTAAACATACATATTCCTATTTATCTCTAGTGGTGTTTAGCAAAGCAGATAGATGTACATTAAAAAAAAAAGTTCCCAGAAGCTCGGGTACTACTTTGACTCGAGGCTGCACCAGCTACTCCTTCCTAAATTATACTCCTACAACTAGCTGGTTGCAAACTGGTATTTTATTAAATAAGATTGTACCATTTTAAAAGGATACATTTTGCATTTTGGGAGATATGCGTGTACACTTTCTTGTTAGATGAGAAGGTTGATGCCGCCCTCCTTGTTGAATGTGAAGCTACCGCTAACACCAGTTAGCCCGAGTATAAATGCTGCTTTGAAGAGAAATATCGTGCTCATTTTCAGGTTCATGTTTATATTTTGTATTATAGTTTGCATGTTTAAATGTTCAACAAAACACATGTTTTCATCTTTCTAAATATACCTGCATTCACAATCCGTCTGAAACTAGCTCCTGTCTCTTTAAGAGCCCCCGGTCCGCTGTGATTGGCCGGAGAGAAACACATGGTGCACCTTTTGCAAAGGTAGCTCTAAGTGGGTGGCATATTGTAATGTTCCTTGCATGGCTTGTTGAATCACATGTTTTCTGATCTAGGAACAAAATAATGATCGTCTTATTTGATCGTAGATATGTGTCACGATAAAAATAAAAAAAAATAAAAAGATATGTCCATTCTTTTTTTTTTTTAAGTATTGTTTTCAAGACATCCGATACATGCGGTTTGTTTTCACGAAACAGAGCAAATAAAAAAATAGTTTTAAGAGTTTAAATGTTCCGAATTCTTGTTCTGTTCAGTTACCGAACGGAACAATCTGATTTCTTGGCTCTTCCTCGGAGGACGCTCTCACAGAGAGAGACAGAGAGAGAGAGAAACCGGTCTCTGAGGCCTCCCTGTGCAAACCTCACTATTTATTGGTTTGGAGAGAGACAAAATACTCAAAGTTTACACATAGCGGTTATTATTTGACATCGTCGCAAACGCTTCCTGTCTGGTGGATTCAGCCAAAAAGGGGGAAATATCCTCTAATAGGCACGAGAACATCAGAAAAAAAAAAACATGTTTAACCGTGCTGATTGCATCCAACCGGGCAGCGGCATCAGGAAATCAAACCTCACAATTATCAGGAGTCACGTGAGCCTAATATCATCTTTAATAGATTAGATGTGGTCCCTGAGAGTTTAATATTACCAAACAGCCTTTAAACATTTACAGCTAGATGTCTCGCGGACCCGGGAGAGCGTAAACTGTGACTGAACTGTGAGTGCATTCATAAACCATTGCTAAAGAAAATCCCAAACAAAGCGCCACATATTGCTAAAGCGAGGTGAATCTAGGCCAACACCACAGCCAAAGTTGTTTACTTGGCTGGAAGAAGCTCGTGCGATATCCAAAAACTGTGATTGAGGGAGGAAAAAAAAGAAAAGAAAAGAAAAGAGAGAGAGAGAGAGAGAGAGAGAGAGAGGCTCATGGGAGTTTACTGACAGAAAAGCTTTTGTGAGAAACATAAAATAAAAAAAAGAAGCTAAAAGGCAATAAAAAAACAAACCAAAATGAAAACAACAAAACTTGATGCTAATAAGAGGTGATGTTCTGCTCGTGAAGCCAGCAGCTCGGTCTCTGTGTGGGTCGGAGCTCGGCTCTGGTCATCCTCACACACCAGGACTGGACAGGAAACCCGGCGGAGCAGCAGAGAAGCAGCTCTTTGTGTTCCCCGGGGTTTTTTTTTTTGGGGAAGCTGGCACCGACACAACCCTCCTCAGACGGCTTTCAGCCGGAAACATCATCCGACAACCGCGGCGGCTATTATGGTCTGTTCTTGGAGAGCCATCGCTGACTTAACATGAATACACAAACAAGACACACTGCAGCGCATCCGACCGATACTTCCCCCCACGAGGCTGTGCAGCAGGATCCTTTTTTTGCAAAGCAGCTTTCTTTTTCTTTTTTTGTGAATAAATTGGCAAGAAACAACTTCTGTGTGTTCTCGTTGCACAAGCGTTGTGCAGACCGGCCTACACACATGCATGTTGAGACAGCGGGGCAATGAGCCCAGAGAGGCATACTTTAAAGAGTCTAATGCCGGTCTGTTGCATTCAGGGAACCCCTGAGCTTTCAAAAACTGCAAACTGACATGTAAAGTCGATAAGATGCAAACACATGCCTATTCACTGGCCACCATTATTCCCTTTTAGCTCTGGTTTTGGTCTCCACCATCCCGCTTGCTAACTGGGTCTGTCTGTTGTTCGGGTCTGTTGCTGCTCGTGGAAACGAGGTCGATGAGCCGTGAGAGTCAACCAAAACACCTAAGTTGCAAAACAATAAGATTAGAAATGCAACAACTGCGCATAGTCGTTTAATCTCTTGCTATAGCAGCGCCATCAGAGCTGTCTGTATGCAGCATGTTTGTCCATGTGGCTCTTTGCAGTAGAGTTTACAGCCGGCATGCCAACGAAGTGCAAACAAGTAATTTCCAGCTGGTTTTCTGGGGGCCGACTCAGCGTAAATAGTGTTACAAAGAGAAGGAATCCTTGACCTCATTCCGTGATGGCTAAAAGAAGAATGGCGGCGTGTTTCTCGTCTGCGGGGGAACAACCCCGAACCACTTTCCGATTGTTATTCCTACACAATGAATCCGTTTCCCCTAAAAATAAATAAAAAAGAAGCACAGCACAGCCCAGAGCTCAGTCGCCGGAGACTCACTTTGAGACCAGGGGGGACGTTCGGTTTAAAGGGGACCTCCGATACTTGAGACCGTTCACTACTGCATACATGAAGAAAAAAGTAGTAATAAACCTTTTTGTGTCTCTATGTCAAAGATCTGGGGGTGTGGTTACCATGTCTCTCTCCACGAGCTGCTACGAGCGTAACACTCTCAGATCTCCAAGCAAACTGTCTGCAGTAGAGTTGCATTGTGGGTAAAATAAGCACCGGGTTTTGACGAGGAAGACGCATTTAAGCGTCTCCTCAGATTCAGGAATATTGTCCTGGAAATAATGGATTGTCCTCTTTAGAGCAAAGAATTGACCTCTCGATAATAATGATAACAAATATGAAAAACAGGCAAATCCTCCCCTCTGAACTTTAATTTAGATCAAACAATATTACTGAGCTTGTTTACAAGAGATCTAGTGGACTCTGAAGGCAGCTTCGACTGGATGTGCCGCGGGCGAGCCGGGATCAGAGTCCTGTGTTGATCACAGGTATCTGCTCACCGCCAGACTCCCCAGATGTTTTGTCTGTCCTTCCCCTAAACCTCCTTGGGTTTGATGTGTTTTTGTACCGTGCCAGTCTGGCATTACACGGCAGGCCATCCCTCATTTTTACCAAAACGTCACCGCTTTACTCCTCGTTTTATTCGTGCACTTAAAAAAAAAAAGCTCTCTCTCTCTCTCCTCTCCTTTTGACCCGTCCGCAAAACACGGTTGAAGGCAGCTGGCCGACGAATCACCGCATGAACGCCGCCCCGCCTCGTGGCGGCGAGGAACGGTAGTCGGGGGTTTGGGGGAGGCACCCGGGCTATCATACGCAAGCCACAAGGAGGTCTGGCAGGGAGTCTCGGTGATGAAATGGCTGTGAATAAGTGGGGAAGGACACCGCAGAGGGCCGGCACCGGGTTGTAAAGAGAGGCGGCTGCAAGCACGCACACACACACACACACACACACACACACACACGCACGCACACGTATATATACACTCGTGCAGACAAATCCAAACACACTCAGATGAGCAACCAGCAATCCACTTACTCGAGGAAGCTGGTGATGTAGTCCTTGCTGCAGGCGGACCAGGAGAACGGGTTGGTGTTGGCCGTGATGTGGGCGGCCATCAGCTTGGCCGTCTCGTGGCCTTTGGTGCCGCAGGAGTTCCCGATCCCATCGTGGTTCATCCCGAAACTGAAACGCACGAAATTAAAAAAAGTTGAGCCTGGAGGGATCGACGGCGACCCACCGGTGGAAAAGTGACCCTCCCCCTTTTTTTGGGCTACAGATGGGCCGAGAGCGGACTGTCCGGGGGGGTCGGGGGGGGGGGGGGGGGGGGGGGACGTCTCCTCTCAGTGGCCCCTGGCTGTAGAAGACACAGCTCCGTGGCTCTGAAACAGCTGGGTGGAGGTGGAGGGGAGCCAGAGGTCAAGGGTCAAACCCTGTCTGGAGCTCAGCGGGAAGGAAAAAAAAAAAAAAAAGAAGTTCTAATCACCACTTTTGATGCCTGCCTGTCAATCAACCGGCTGCAGGTCTGAGCAGGACCGAGAGGGAGGGAGAGGCCCCCCCCCCCCCCAACTGGAGCTTCAGATCAATCGCTGCACAAGAGAAAGCTGCTCAAGAATTTATTTTGCACCGAGAGCTGGAAATAAATCATTTAAACAATTCTCTCTTCTATCTGTCTGGATATCATTCGAGAGGGGGGGGGGGGGGGAATCTCACGTTGCGGTAGGATGTCAACGCTTACTTTTCCTTACAGTCCGGGAGCACAAATCAGCTCTAATGTATATAACAACCCCCCGACCGCATCGCACAGCCTGAAACCTGTTTTTCTAAGGCTGGCGTTTATGACATTTTACCCGACTCTGGAAATAAATCAAGCCCCGCTTGAAACCCCCGCTGCACTGTGTTGTTTTTTTGTTTTTTTAATACATCCTCCAGGAGCAGAGACTATTTTTACAACTTGCCCCACAACAGAAGCAGACACGAGACATAATAAAGGAAATCGCCATCTTGCTGAACTCTCTCTGGAGAGAGAGAGGGAGAGAGAGGGATACGTAGACTAATACATCATCATTATTTTTGCTTTATATTCAGGAAGAAAGAGCCAGAGGTATGTGGACACTCTGACATTTGCGTGAGGAAATATGTGGGGATACAGTTCAAGACGTCTACGTGGGGGGGGGGGGGGGGGGGGGGCAGAGAGGAGGAGGTGGTGTGTGTGTGTGTGGGGTGGGGGTGGGGGGGTGCACATGAGACCTTCAGAGAGAAGATGGTCTGTTTCTAGAGAGTTATTCTAAAAGCTGCCTCTGGGTCGGATTCTGGTGAAACCAGATGTTCCAGAGGTTCACCAGAAACTCCAGCAGAGACCAGTCCACCGTGGACAGACCCAGATCCAGCAGAGACCAGTCCACCGTGGACAGACCCAGATCCAGCAGAGACCAGTCCACCGTGGACAGACCCAGATCCAGCAGAGACCAGTCCACCGTGGACAGACCCAGATCCAGCAGAGACCAGTCCACCGTGGACAGACCCAGATCCAGCAGAGACCAGTCTACCGTGGACAGACCCAGATCCAGCAGAGACCAGTCCACCGTGGACAGACCCAGATCCGGCAGAGACCAGTCCACCGTGGACAGACCCAGGGCGTATTGCTGGGCCCACTGGAGAGAAGGGGGACAACGGGAGAACCAGAACCAGGACTGAGAGGGTCAGACCCTGCTGCAGTAAAATGAGAGGGTCTGGTGCTCAGAGACACTACCACGTTAGTCCACAGGGGGCGCCAGAACCAACACAACATGAACGTTCCCCTTTGCAGCTTCAACTTGGATGTTTGAACTTCACTCGTTCTGCCTTTAAATCTCAGATTAATTTGTGACATCACAACGAGTTCGGGCTCCAATTTTGGTCCAAATGTTGTTTTTTTCTCTTTGGAAAAGTCTTTTTTAATAATGCGTTTTTTTAAACTGGAGGGGAGAATCGGAGAGAGTGGATCTTTTTCGTCCCATTGACTTTGCAATTTCCATCCAGAGTGCAATTACGAGAAAAAAAACTCACTTGTGGCCAATCTCGTGTGCGATGGTGAAAGCAGAACCGAGGCCGATGTCTTCATTGATGCTGCAACTCCTCTCCGGCTCGCACATTCCAGCCACCGAGGCCAAGCCTGGACACACACACACACACACGCACGCACACACACACACACACACACACACACACACACACACACACACACACACACACACACACACACACACACACGCACACATGCACCAGACAAACATACAGATACAGGGTCAAGACCAAGCATTCTTAGGACTCGTGGTCATAAAACTGAGATTCTGCGCTTATGATCTTCTGTTCACCGGAGGGGGAAAGGAGGGGGGGGGGGGGGGGATTTGAGTTTAACATCACAGGCCAGACTGGAAAATGTCTAGACCAGAGTTAGATTTATACATTTCAATTCATGTAACAAGGGGATCGCCTGAAACGCGAGCCGAGGAAGGGAACACAAGAACCCCTTCGCCGACAGAAAACTGTCAGAAAATATAGATGTTTTCCTCGTTTTCAAAAAGCAGAGACGAGGGGAGAGGGGAGGGGGGGGGGGGGGAGAGAGAGAGAGAGAGAGAGAAAGGGGGTGAGGGTGTTTAGAGTTTAAACCTCTCCATAATCCAGGTGTCGCAGGTCCTTTTTTTTCTGAAGCCTGACAGGTCAGATAAGGAGACAGGAGGCAATTCTTCACAGATTACATCTACAGGTGACTGGAGAGGGAGGATCGTGTGACAACACAAAGCAGGTGTGTGTGTGTGTGTGTGTGTGTGTGTGTGTGGGGGGGGGGGGGGGGGGATGTGGATTAATGTGTGTGAAGTAAAGAGCTTTTTAATTGCGTTTGTTTTAAATGTTTTCTAGGTTGCGTCCCTGATACTCTGGGTAATCACCAGGCCTCACTCGTCGAGCGTGCATCCAACTTTGAACCAAATTTAGAGGAAATTCTGCGAAAGAAAATCGAGTATCAGGAGTTCGCCGACCATTAAAAGGGCTGCCGTTAAATTATTGCACAAGAAGAAGGTGCACGCGAGACGAGTTAGTCAAAAGACTTCCAGTCGAACGATGGAAAATGTGGAGAACATGACGGAAAGAAGACATCTGCGCATTAGTTTGTTTCGGGGATTAATGCGAGGAACGTTACGTTCTCCTCGTGCCGCGTGTTTCACGGATGTGCCTTTATTCCCCAAGTCTGCCTTCTTTTTTTGGGGCACAGAAGTGGCTTCGTAAGGACAATTTGTTACGTCATGTTGATTTCTTTTGAATTTAAAAACCATTAGGGGGTCAAAAAACCCAGCAATTTCCTTCTCTCAAATGAATTAATCATAAACCATAAACTATAAATACCGTTACAGCTTTGAATGAGCGATGCGTGAGTACAGCAGCGTGTGCCGAGCAAAACTCTTCATCAATTTAGTTTTGAGATTTATCTTTTTTTTTCAAAATTATTGAAAAAAACGGGGCAATGAATCCGATGGATGGAAACGCAATCAGAGGCGCAATCGAAGCTGCTTTCTACTGGAAAGAGGCAGATGTCTGTCAATCGATGCAAACGAAAACCAAAGAGCAGACGTGCGGTCGAAGAGCGACATTGATCAAAACGCCTCCGTTCACACTTTCTTTTGGTGGTTCGGCACGGATTCAGATTTCCCCCCCCTACAGTTGGATAATTGGACGATCTGGACAAACCTCCCTGCCTCCCTGCTTTAAAAGTGGCATGGCGTTTGTATTCTCCTCACTAAGAGGCTAAACAAGAATAGACTCGCAAATCAGGAGGCCACTGAAACCATTACTGCAGGGGAAGAGGCAGCCCGAAGGTGAAGAAAGAAGTAGGAGAGGGAGGGAAAGGAAAAGAGGGTGGCTACTCTGCGATTAGTTTAAGAATGTGTGTGAGAGAGAGAGTAAAGTGTGTGTGTGTGTGTGTGTGTGTGTGTGTGTGTGTAGAGGGTGAGCGCAAACACACACACACACGCCCTGCATTGCAAGTTGTTTTCTCAACACCAGGGTGGACCGTGCATTATCTCCAGCCCCGTGATTACTCGGCGACCCTAAAGGCCAGCGATCTGACCCGGGGGAGCGTGATCCCTCGCGAGGAGGTGGGGAGTGAGGAGATGGGGAGAGGAGAGGAGAGAAGGAAGGGTCGGGGGGGGGGGGGTTGAGACAACGAGGAAGCCGAGCAGATGCCAGTGCAATTAAAGCGACCGGGGAATGTGACGAATGCGGTCAATCTGTCAAACCACCCCTGAAGTCACAATATTACCTCCAAGATATACTGGGGTGCCTGCGGGGCCTTCGCAGAGATAAGATGGGAGAGAGAGGGGCTGGATGGGAGGTTTGAGGTGGGAGCGAGGGGTTGAAGAGGAGAGAGAGAGAGAGAGAGAGAGAGAGAGGAGGAGGAGTGGGGGTCTCGGCCACTGCTTGCTTGCTGTCCTTTTTTCCCACCAGCCAATCGCATCCCAACCAGCATATCACCCACTCTATCTCCCTCCTGCATACTCCAACACTCCCTATAATTGTCCTTTTCCCCTTCCATTTTCCTTTCAACTCCTCCTCTTTGTCTCCATCCCCCCCCCCCCCCCTGTCACTACTCTCCTATTTATCCCCTCAGGTCTTCCTCACACATACCTCCTCCCCCCCCCCCCCCCCCCCCCGTGGGAGTGTAAACACCTCGGGAACAAACCAGAGGCTTAGAGGGCTTTTATAAACTGGAGGCTGCGTGAGGAGGATGACCGCGGCTGTCCAGGTTCGCGTCCTCGACGCGCTCGACAAGGGGTGGGGGTGGGGGGGAGTGTCGGCCGGGGAGCTATAATAACACAAGTGAAAACATCCTTCTCATTATGTCTCACAGGAGCCGTCTGGTGTTCTTCTAAAAAGGAGACTGTGAAGGTTGCTAAATAAGGTTTGTCTGAGGACACGTTGGAAAAAAAAAAAGGGCCCCCGACGTGAAAATGGAAACCTCTCCGGGGGGTGGTGGGGGTGGGGTGGGGTGGGGGGGGGGAAGCGAAAGAGAAGAATGAACTCCTAATCCGGAGAATCACAGAGTCAACACCGGCTAAGATTACCAATTTGGCAAGAAAACACATGTTAATGTGCATTAATCTGCTTCGGTCCACTCACCTAAGGTACCGCAGGGTTTGTTCTTGTAGGTGCAGATGTCGTACCTAAAGGACAAAAAAAAAAAAAAATGAAACGCAAATAATTAAATTAACTTTTTTTTTCATTTTCAACATGTACCGTATTTTCTTCCACTGGCCGTTTGCCATTCCATTCTTTCCGTGTTTAATCACACAGTCTGGCCAGATCCAATCTCGACCTTTAGCATAACAACGGCCCGTAATGAAGTCGTGACGGTTCTAGAGAACACCTGGTTCACTCCTCCATCCACACGGCGTCCATTAGCCCGGAGGAAATGCAGAGCTCAGACATGAGTGAGAGTCAAGTGAAAGGCCTCACTCATGCCGTGTCCCGACTGTTAACCCCCGTAACTCACATACAGGGGGGGGGGGGGGGCACTCTGAGCCACATCATACATTTCAAATGAATGATCCAATCATTCCTAAAGCTTTTAATCTATTAAAAAACCAAGGGCACAGCAAATGTAATTCTTTCCCCTCTCCGCCCACCTCGCTCTCCCCATAAACTCCTCTTCCTTCCCCCGTTTCTCCCCCCACCACCACCACCCCTCGTTTCTCCTTCCCTCCCAGTGGTGCAGCTCCAAACCACTGAGGTACAATCGTGACCTTGTCTGTAGGAACGTCTATTTTTTTTTTTTATATATATATATATATATATATATATATATATATATATTTCCCCCTAATTTCCCTTTCAGTGTCTTTCTTTGAAACGTTTCCTCCGGCGCCCGACGGCGACAAAGAAGTGACGGAGAAAAAAAAAAAAAAAAAAAAGCTCCATCATGAGATCCACATCGATTAGTGGCGACGACGGGGAAGTATTCGTAGTAGGATCTACTGACGCTAAGCGCAGGGGGTGACGTCTGCTTCCAGTGAGCCTGGTTATAACAACAGGCCTTGAACGTCTCCCTTCTTATGATGATATCATTACGCGTGTCGAGTAATAATCATATCCATGTGAGTGCTGAGATAAGTGAGGACCTCGGACGCATCATTAAAATATATTTAATTAACAGTAAGTCAATATTTTCCCATTTTTATACACCGAAAAGCAAAAGTTTAACCTCAGTAAATACATGTAGTTATCAAAATTGTAAATATATATATATATATATATAAATTAATTAATTAATTAATTATCAACAAGGAAACAAAATAATCATAACATATTTTTATTTAAAGGCTGCAACTAATGATTATTAGATGAATCAATGAATCCTATATTTCCTTTATTAATCGTTGGGTTCTTAAAATGTGTTATCTAGATGTGTCATCTCGTCCCACCGACGCTCTGAAACCCGAAGATATCCAGTTTCCAAAGACGCGAACCAGCTGCAGACTCCGACATTAGAGAAGCTGCAGTTTGTTTGTTTTTTGCACAATTTATGGAACCAATCGTTTCATTTTTCAATCACCGATCCAAAGACACAGGAAAAAAAACACTCCCTTAAAAAAGTATAAATTAAATTAAGTGTCCTCTCTCAGTTAAATTCCGCACCGACCACCTTAAAATCACACTGTGCTTTTTTTTTTCTTCTTCTTCTCGGTGCCTTCCACCATTGCTTGGAAAGTCTGACTGCCCCTCCAGACATGGTGGTTAATGAGGGCTTCCTGGTGTCTAGCATCAGCTATTTATACTATCTCCGATGTTAGCATCTCTTGAACTCAGCTGCCTCCTCCCCACAGCTTTTTATCTCATCATCTCTCGCCTCCTTTTGCCTCGCTCTACTGAATTGACTCCGTAGTCACCAATATTTCATCATATTGCCTCCGGAGTGCACGGAGGCCGTGTTGATGTGGGCCTTAACAGCTGTACGACACTGATACTACGCCACCTGAATACAATGCTGTTTCATTCTTAAACAACTCTGACATTGGTTCACCTTGGCGAGTTAGCAATAACGACGCTTGGGAACCAATGGAACCGTTCCCTAAACGTCGAGGGGAACTTTTGCGATGCTAACTTCCACGTTGGCCGCCCCCAAAAAAAATATACGTCCTACACCTTTCACTTTTTCCACGTGGGTGGCGCAAAAGTTTGCCCCGTTTAAAAAACAAAATCCCCCTTGTGGTCTATCTGTGAGTGAGCGAGGTTGTGGTTTGCGTGAGACGTTTCGGTATCTAACAACAATGAGCACATCTATCAAAAAACTAAAGCAATGGCCTGTTGCATCTAGACTCTGCTAAGCAGCCTTTTCGTTGCCGTTGCTTAGCGAAGCTAAAACCGCCAATAAAAAGAGGAGCCAAAGGAGCTGGAGAACATCAACCGACAGACAACAAGCAAGAGCACACTAATGATAGAAGGGCTGTTTTGTACATAGCCCAGGGAGTCAGAACGCTTGGATTTAGCCCACGTCGATCACAGAACGCCATCTCTCTAGTAGGGGGAATATATATATATATATATATACTTTAGTTGCTAGGTAATGTGGCCAAAACAGTTCTGGCAACAATGAAGCCTATTCCAGGTAATGACAGCATGTTGCTGTTTTATGGCAACACCCTTGATGATAAATTGCAGTGTGACAGGTACAGTACTTCTGAAAAAAAACAGCACATTTAGTTTTCAGAACTGAGGTCTATTCCCATCCGCTTTAACACATACAGGTACAGTTTGTGCACATGAACTGGACATTTGTAAGGTTTTCACTGAAGCTGCTGGCCAACTGTTAGCAAACACACACGCGCACACACACACACACACGCACACAGAGCTGCAGTCTGAAGCTGAAACAGCTTTTTAACAGCACAGAAAATAACCCGCAACCTATTTTGCTCAAATTTAGAAGATAAGTGCTACTTGCAGCGCATCTAACAACTGAAACTCTTACTCTTTGAAGTACAGGAATACATGCTGGATCATTATAATGCCGCGTGAGAGCAAAATTGTAGTCCGTGCATGTGCAGAAGATGTGAGCCTCCACTTACCGGGTGATTAGGACGGCGTTGTCATGGTGAGCCATCCCGTTTTCTGGAATGCTGTTGCCGTCGCTGTGATGAGACAGGATGGACTTCTGCCACTTGCAAAAACTGTCCAGAGACTTGTCAGCGTGGTGGTTAATCTCCAGGTTAGGCTGCAAGAGACAACACGACACACATGCAGAACAGTGCAACTTGATATTGGATTACAAAACAACATCCTATCATATAGCAAAAGAATTGTGTCATGCCATAACGTAGCGTAGCATATTGTGTCGTACTGTATCTTATCGCGCCGTGTTTATTTAATTTTGTATCATAGTTTGGCGCTTCGTCATTGGACGTGACGATTCATATCATCGTATCGTGTCGCATCGTGACGCGAAGTTTTGTGATGTCGTGACATACTGTGAGGCAAAGTATCGTGAAGCATCGTGACGTATCGCGACATATCGGGATGTGTCGTGATGTATCGTGATGTGTCGTGACGTACCGTGAGGCGAAGTATCGCGATGTATAGTGAAGTATCGTGACGTATCGCGACATATCGGGACGTGACACATCGTGAAGTATAGTGACGTATCGCGACATATCGTGACGTGCCGCAAAGTATCGTGATGTGTCGTGACGTGACATGTCGTGACGTATCATGACGTATCGGGACGTGCCGCAAAGTATCGTGATGTGTCGTGACGTGACGTATCGTTTCGGAGCTTAACGTGTCGTGACGCATCATGACGTATAGTGACGTGATGTAACATGTATCATATCATTATCGGGACTTATCGTGTCGTATCGCGTCGTGTAAGGTAGTCAACTCAGAATGTCTTTGGTTCGAGGACATCCCTTTAGTAATTTGAGTCAAAGAAGAAGTAAAACAAGGACGGGATAATTAGAAAACACAGTAGACGCGGACAGAAGACAAGCAGGAGAAGATGGAACTGAGGAAGTCGTAGTAGAGTCTGCAAAAAGCATCTATAGTACTTCCATTAATGTAATAGGTTCAACTAAAGGAAACCATTGCAAAGGCCTTTTTCCGATAGACTAGCACTTCCTTCCTTATGGATCAAAGCACGGCTCCTTTATACATGAAAACTTGTTTGATGCTACGTGAAGACAAAAAAACAGATGCTAGGAAGCCCTCTGTTTCTCCCATCACGCGTACATACACATGTACAGCGCATGTAAGAATGCTCAATCAAGGCTCCCCGAGGGGAAAAAGAACATCTTTTATCTGAAGTGGTGGCCATATGGTGAGTAGTCTGTCTCTCCCCTTCAAACCACGTAAAATACTGCTGGCTCACTCACGCCAAGCGGATCAGGATACACTCGCTACAGGTTGAAGATACAGAAATGAAATGAATGGGAAACCCAGGTCGAGGTAGGAAGAGGGTCTTTTCTCACCTGATCTTCAGTCAGAACGATCAACCGGGTCACAATAATGTTCACAACATTTCCTAGACTGGCATCACGGTAAAGTTTGGCAACCTGACCTCCAGAAAAGAAGAAAAGACACAAAGTCAGACAAATTGTGTCCAAAAGCCACCGAGATCTAATCAAATCCACCTTTAAGCACTGAACCACATGGTACTCGGATCCTGCACTTCAAGTAAAAAACACCACACTCTTAAAGTACTCCACAACAAGTGAAGGTCCTGCTTTCAAAAGTATTCGCAAAATGTACTTAAAGTGCTGATAGTGGAGTAAAATATATTTTATTAATATTCCTGCTGCCTTAACGTGTATGTTGTAACTCCTTTATATCCTAGTTTAATCGACATCAATGCATCATATTCCATATGTTTTGTCCCGTGAGAACCTCGTATCTCTACAAAGAACCAACAGCTTTGTGACGATGCATCTTCCAGCTGATCCAAGAGGCTTTTTAAAAGAGTTTATTTATCCCAAGAAGTAAGGATGATTTTCTCTAATCTCAGAGGTACTTTTTACCACTGAGATTAGAAGTATAAAGTAGCATAACATGGAAAATACTCGAGTAAAGTACAAGTACCTCTGATGTGTACTTGAGAAACTGTACGTTCGATGCTGCGGCAGACGTCAAAAGGAACCAAAAAGTAGGATCAAACTTACAATATTCATCACGGACAAGATGTAGTGCTCGATGTCTTTGCGTCCGTGGTAACCGACCATCATCTTATCCGCCACCACGAGCGTCTCCACGAAGCGCTCGGAGCTGACGGAGCGTCTCCGTCTGCGGGCGCCGTGCGGGCGCCGCTCGCTTTCGTTCTGGGGCGCCAAGCGGCCGGGGGAAGGTGCGCTCGACTGGCGGGGCGCGCTGCTTTTGATGAGGTCTGTGGAACGGACGGAGGCAGACGACGACAGGTTAACTAGGGAGCCCAATTACGAAATTCCAAAATGATGATGCGTCATCGGTTTGAGAGAGAGAGAGAGAGAGAGAGGTGGTTTGTGTACGGGGGTTTTCATCCGCGGAGAGAATCTAACCCCTTTGAACCTTTGCTGCTAGAGCCTTTTTGCTTTATGACCCAGATGCTCTAGGGGAAAAAAAGGCTAAAAGGTGGTGCATGTTGGGGCATGCGAGCTTCCTGGCGACGACAGCCTTTTGCTGTTTCTCACAAGGCCGTGGCCCAAATACCTAAATATCCACCTGGCTCTTTTTCCCCAAAGAAATTCGTCATATCTCAGCAGGCGCAGTTTTGTTTGAATCTGAACATGATTCTATAAATAGGAGGGGGCCTTTTTTTTTTTTAATGAAAGCTTTCTCTTACGGGGTCGAAAGACGGTGTCCAGGGCCAGGAGCAACTAGAGCACACAAGAGGCCCGGTCATGTCCACCAGAAACCTGGGCCCACAACCAAACCAGCGCTTCCTCTCAGCGTGCCGCGTAAAGTTATTCCTTTACGTCAGCTCTACCCACACAAGGGTCCGACCCAGACGGAGGTTTAACCAACCTGAAATGCCACAGCTGAGCTCCTGGCTGTGCTCTCGCGGTGAGGGAATGGCAGACATTTTATAAATAACATGTTGCTGTGCTTCTTCCAGGTTCCATTCACCGGAGGAGGAGATGTTCTTTAACGGCTCTATCAAATACTGATCCTCCCCTGTTGCTATGACACCGTGCTTGTTGGGGGTAAAAAAAAAAAGAAGAAGAAGAAAATCAGTGAAAACACAGGTTACAAAACACACATAAATCATACAAAAGATGTTGGGGAAAAAAGCAACCGACATTTTTTCCATTTTTTTAATACTTTTTATTCTATTAAAGTTGCGTTTCTTCCTTTTTGACACAAGGCAGCTCAGTTTACTGTTAACTGTCATCGTGACGTCACCCATCGGTTCGCAACCGATGAATGGAAGTGAATGTGTTGGGAATGCCGTATATAGTCGCGGCAGCAGCAACCTGTCAATCACAGTAAGCCCCGCCCCCTAAAGCATCTCCTGCTTTATGGTCTGTTTGACTCTAAATAGACCATAATTTACTAAATAAACATCACGCTGTATTGAAGAAGACTTGAAACTAGAGATTGAGACCATAAACTCATGTTTACAATGTAAATCAAGAGAGGAGTAGAGTCACTTATATAGACTTCTATACAATCTGACTTCTATACAACCAGAGGAGTCTGACTTTACTTTACTTTTTGTTTTAGTTTTACAAAAACCTGGTGTTAGAAAACAGCGCACGTGGAGTTTGAAACACATGCATGGGCATTTATCTTTGAGTTGCATTATGGGAAATGTAGAACTTTTGAACACCAGGGACTAGAAGTCAGATTTTACTGCTTCAATTTTCACCATTTCTTTGTCCTTATTGTGTCTGTTGCAAGCCTCGTAACAACAACGTATGATAACAATGTGGAGCATAAACAGAGAGAAGTCCATCTCAACGAGTGCGTGGATAAAACACACTCCCTTGGCTCCGTTAACCCCTACAACACAAACAATTAGCACGCGGAAACCCATTCGATGAGCGCGCGTGACGTCAGAGACCTCCGACCGTCCAGACGACTGATTACATAAAAGAAAAAGCACAGACACAGTTTTGTCCATTTTTGGTGCCTTTAGAAGAAGAAGAAGAAAGGAAAAAAAACGCTAATTCAATTTATGATGCTCTGTGTGGGTCTCGCCAACACATTTGGCAACACAATACTTTTTTTTTTTTCCTCCACATGATTACATTTGCCAATAAGAAGCGGGGGCCTATTTATTTTTCCTTTCTTGAGAGTTATTTTGAAGCATAACAGCTATTAAAACGTCTTCCAACGTCTTGATTGGTGAAAGAGAAGCTGGACAGTCACACACACCAGCCCGAGGACTAAAAAGCCCAGACGGGATAATCAGACGCCTTGTTAGTGCCGCTCAGGAAGTAATATCTATGTTATTAGTAATATCTATGTTATTAGTAATATATATGTTATTCAACAGATCGCAAAAAAGGATCAAAATGTGATCTCAAACCGACTGAGGCTCTTTTAAAAAAAACGCTCCTCACTAACAGATCGCCAAGATGGTTTTTTTTTTCTTTCTTTCTCTTCCGCGAGCGTCGCCTCGCTCCCGAGCTGCCAAGTGGAAGGAAGCCAAGATTCTGTTAAGCAAACTACAATTGTTCTAATCCTTTGGCACCGCGTCTGAAAGATTGGCTGCCATGAGAGCAGCACAAGCTCGGTTTATATATTAGTTATCTGGCATTGGTATTGCGGAGGGGTGGGGGGACGGGGGGGGGGGGTGGGGGGGGGGGGACGGGACGGGGGGGGGGGAACGGGGGACAGGGGACGGGACGGGGGGGAAACGGGGGACGGGACGGGGAAGGGGGGACGGGGGACGGGACGGGACGGGGAACGGGGGACGGGACGGGGAAGGGGGGACGGGACGGGACGGGGAAGGGGGTACGGGGGTGTGTGTGGAACGGGGAACGGGGGAACGGGGGAACGGGGGGGGGAGACGGGTTCTTTCTTTTTGCGCTCACCAGGCCTTTGCAGTTGCTGAGCGCCACTCTGGACGTGCTCTGCTGATTGTGCAGGAATCCGACGTAGTGGCAGTTATCCACCGCGTTGTGCCGCCACTCCAGGCCGTCCCGTCCCCAGTACTCCACGGTGAAATGTTTCGACACCAGGTGGGGTTGGAGCGTCAGGTTGAGGTGAAAGTGCTTCCCGTAGGCCGACAGTCTGTAGAACAGCCGGGGCTGCGGCTGGGGGTCCGGGTCCAAGGCGGGCAGCTGGCCTGCCGCGGGGTCCGCCGCCCCGCGTCTCCGCCGGCCCGGCCGGTGGTGCTTCACAGTGTAGCTCAGGAACTCCCCGCTCTCGTCCACCCGCACCGGGACAGTCACCTGGTAGTGCTGCAGGTAGGACAGGAACTCCTCTTTTACAGGAGAAGAAGAAGAGAGTGTGATGATGATGATGATGATGAGCATTGCAATACAGAAGAGATCGACCCGTCCACCCTGTCATACCTTGAGAGTTGTGTGAAAGTCTTTGAAATTCAGAAGCAGCCATCACCACCAGGCTCAGGGTCCAAGTCAGCGTCTTCCACAAAATCTCCATGATTCGCCGGAGGGGTGTGACATGGGGTGGAGGGTAGAGGGGGCGCTACAAACGGGTTATGGGCACGCGGTGGGTCCGACGCCGCGCCATAACAAGTCCCTGGTTGGTCTCCTTCGCTCGAAGCTCCGGTCGTGCTCGCGGGCTCATCCAGCGGGTCTCAGATTCCTCCCGATGGCGAGCGCGTCCGCGTCTCACTGGCGTCTGGATTCATGTCAGCAGCGGCTCGGCAGGAAACGCACCGCAGTCCATCAGACGCGCAGTCGCCCTCAGGTGCGACTCCGAAAAACGGGAAGCTGTGTGTTGGAAGCTCGTCTCGACCGATCCATCTGCGTTCCTGTGAAGGAAACCGATCGGGAAGGGTCAATGACGCGTACCTGTTGTCGGGACTATCGGGGGCATCGTTTGCTCGTCCAGAAGCGGTCGGTCCATTCCTTCACCTGCAACCATTCTTATGACTAGTTGATCATTTTACTCCCAGCAAAAAAAGGTGACGATATGCTGCTTTGTTGTTGGTTTATTTCATTTTAAATTGAATATCTTTAATATTTTTGTATTAAATTCATCAATTTTAAGTTGACACCTTGCACCAAACAATGAGTTGAATCAAAGATGGTCATCTCTTCAACGATTAATCGGTTCATCCACTAAATGTCTTCAAATTGCTTCTTTTAATCCGACTAAAGGTCCCCAAAAAACACAGATATCCCATTTAAAAATGAAATAAACCAACTAGCAGCATAACCTTCACGTTTCTACATCTGGAGCCAGAAAGATTTGGACTGAAACTCATAATATCGATCAGGGGAACTAATCCCGGCCGATTTAAAGCCAATAGCTGGTTGGTGGCGAATGAATGAACATCTGATACCAAGTCAAACATCCAATAATGAAGGTTTGTGGATTGTTTGTGTCGGCAACAACTCGGATTTCAGCCTCTTTTGTCGCAACGTGCACTTATTAATTCAATAAGCAGCTGACAGTTTAACGACCGTCGACGCAGCGGGATCGAACCCAAACAACCCAAGTCGACGCTGATCGCTGTTCGTGCGCGACTCACGCGCTTCCGCCGGCAGCCGGCGCGTGCAAACGAGACGACTTATAAACAAACCAAGCGACGTGCAGAGAAAGTTGTCTCCGAGCACACGGATGGCAAAGCTTTAGGAGGCGCGCGTGCGCGTGTGCATGTGCGTGCGTGTGTTTTCTTCGGGCTGCAGCCCCTCCACACAGACAGCGCTACTTACTTGGCCACTCTGACCCAGACAGTTGGCAGCCGGCCCGCGTGCATTATTACACCGGTACCTCAAACGCATCACCCCCTCGAGGAGAGTGTGGAAATATGAATAAACCACCTGACATGCTGCAAAAAAAAAATTATAATAATAAAAAATAAAAGGCGTCGATAGTTATGTCGAGCTGCAGCGCTGCTGCACGTGGGTCCAGTGCGTAAATGTTTTCCTGAAGTGCAACTTTTTTTTTTCCACGCAAATCCCTCGTATATAAAAAAAGAAGAAGAAGAAGAAGAAGAAGAAGAAGAAGAAGTGGTGTTTCCCCCCCTGAGAGGATTTGTTAAAAAAAAAAAAAAATTACGGGAAAAATCCGCTCCGACAGAAACACGGAGAACGGAGAGATAACCGTCCCGTTCTCACCGGAGTGTTAACAAGAGAGTTACCACGCTCATCTCCACCGGCAGCTCCGGGTCCAACTGTGCAGGGAGGGAGAGAGGGAGAGAGAGAGAGAGAGGGGGGGGGGAGAGAGAGAGAGAGAGAGAGAGAGAGAGAGAGAGAGAGAAAGAGAGAGAGCTTCTGCAGCTCTAAAGTTCCGCTGCTGCTCTCCTCCTTTCATCTCCTTTCGGGCTCTGCCATTCTGAGAGTCTCTCAACCCCCCTTCTGTCTCTCTCTTCTCCCACATACACTGTCTCACACACTCGCACACACACGTGCACGCGCACGCACACACGCCTTTGGATCTCCTCCAGCAGAAAGGGGTCTATCCTCAGTCGCCTTTATAATCTTCTGCGTGGCTCAGGAGAGGCTTAGCAGAAACGTGAGTTGAGGTCGCAGCGGGGTGTCCCGCGACCTCAGAGACACAGCAAGGGGGGGGGGGGGGGGGGCAGATGTGCCTCTCTTCCATCAGCTGTGCGCATGTCCCAGAATAACACGCGCGGCAGCAGCATAAGGAAAGTGGAGGGGTTTGACCTTCACATCATCCGGTTAAAAGCACCACTTTGTATAAATACTCCGTTATAGGTAAACTCATTTATCTGTGGACCGTAATGTAATATAATGTATCTGCATGTTTTACTTTCCAGGCATTTCCGTTTTCTATTGCTGTGCTTTTCTACTAAATTATGTACTTTTTACTGCCTGGTGAATTCACAAGTATTATAAGCCAAATGCACTGAAAAAGGTATATGAGAAGAAAGAGTAATAAAAACACATTCCCACAGTTATTATTACTGATGCATCAAGTTTTAGTTATAATACTGTTGGGTATAGTTTCATATATAGAAATACATCATATTCTATAAAACTACAGTGTTTTATGCGTAACATTTTAATTTGGCATAACTATAACTGTAGTGAAGTAAAAAATCATCAAGTACTTTTACTCTTGATACAAATACCTTCCGATTATAATTATAATTCGTCTGTGCTTTGAATGCGAGTCAATTACTTGTAGTATTTTTGGCACATTTATACTACTAACTGAAGGATCCGAGTACTCCTTCCACCATGTGAACAATAAATACTTAACATATGAAAAGTAAAAGTATTCGTCGAGCTGTGCAGTTGGTTCGACAAAGTGCTAATTTGAACTAGTTTATCGTATTTTGGAAGTAAAATCTGAAAGGTAAACAGTAAAAACTCTGAAATGAAAGTATTTACTAAAGTACTTGTGCGTATTATAAATCCACTCCCTGCAGGTATAAATCCGTACAGAAGATGGTGATGTCACCCAGAAGATGGTGATATCACCCAGCAGACGGTCTCACGCGGCAACCACAAATATCAACAAGCATCCGGGAAGAAGAAAAGAAAATAACACATTGTGACATTTTTGTCTGAACGAGCATCCTGATGGAAACACAAAGACATTTAGTTCCAGGTCCTTTAACATATATATATATACGACATAACAAGTATTTAGGGTTGAAAAAGGTTGACGTCTTAATCGCCGTGGAAACCAGGGCCCCCACGTGTGCACTTTGGTGTAATTTAGCCTCGCGTCTATCTTTAGTCTGGAGGAAATTGAAAATCATGCGAGTTCCAGTCACAGCTGCTCATTATGTGGGAGCCTCTATCATTACAGTCAGGTATGTCATTACCAGCTTCTCCTGCGCAGACTCAGAAGGGGGACGGGCTAGTCGGTGGGAAGCAGCGCCCCCGTGTGTCTGAAAGGCAGCATGGCGGGGATTTAAATAAATAAATAAATCCCCATAAAGAATGAAGGAGTGTTTTCTTTACAGATGAGTTCTTTACAAGAAGAACAGGCTCCTGTAATCACCTAATTATGTTTAAACGTTGGGAGAAGTGCACTTTGTTCCCTTAAAAGTCAACGTCAGTTTCCATTGGTGGCAATGCGGGTATGAATTAGGTCAAGGTGTGTCGGCCGTGTCACCGCCACCTTTATGACGAGAGATAAGTGCAACCAATGTCCACGTATCAAGATGTGTGACTCTCCAACTGTGTGTTACAAATACCACTCTGTAAAAAGTATTAATAGCTATAAACTCACTTGTGTGTAAAAGGATAAGCGCTCATTGCTCCTTCTTGGTTTTATTGTTATGGATTATACCATCTATTATTTCATGAATGTGTAAGCAGCATTTTAATGTTGTAGTTGGTCGAGATGTAGCCGATTTAAGCTATTTTATATAAATTAGGTGGTTTAATTTACTGTATAAGAAAGCATCTTATCGTTCATGCTCATTTTTGTTAAAGTAACCAGCAACTACCGTAAAAAAAGTACGATATTTACCTCTGAGGTACGACAAAAAATTGGCAGATTTCAGCAATGCAATTGCAAAAAATTAAATTAAATTAGCAAAATCACACAACATTTTTTAATAACGTTTAATTCTCAACAGTTAAGCATATTTTTGAGAAAGATTAGTCTCTTGGGTAGAAAGGTAGCTGCACTGTGAAAGACATGAAACTCTTTTACAGTCATTGTAGTAGTCATTATTTATTATTTTATTGTTTTATTCTACGTCTGTTTATTGTTACGAGTCAAATTCCTTGTGCGTGCAACGTACTCGGTCAACAAACTATTTCCGATTCTGATCCGACCTTTGACCGACCTTGCCATAAATAATAAATAATAAAACCCCTTTACCGGGTTAATAATTTGATCCTGAATTTGACTGACAAATAATTCAAAAAACACAACATTAATATAATTTAAGATGCTATTGATATAAATAAAAGTTGGATTTTAATCTTCATTTAGAGAGAAATAAACCTCTATTTGCCTCGAGCTCCACATGTGTGTTCCCCCCCCGCTGTGTAAAGAGAAGAATGGGATGCGGCCGAGGTTTATGACGCAATAAAAGCCTCGATAAAGCCCGTCCCCACACAGAAGTCACCGGTCCAGTCGACCGGCTATAAAGACTCGGCGCTGCCTCCGCCCTCCACCTGTCATCCAGGAGAAACTCTTCCAGTCTCTTCCGCCCCCTCGACCGCCTGGTAAGATCTTACCACCCGAGGAGGTGCAGGTGTGTCGCTCCCACCTGTGTTTGGGGGGGGGAACACGCCGGCGTTAACGGGAGTCACCACAAACTCTTTTTGTTCGCCGACAGATCCCCATCATGGCCGTGACCAACCAACCGAGAAGCTACTCGCCATCCGAATTCCAGACCGGCCTGTGCGACTTCTGCGACGACTGTGGAACCTGTGAGCTCTCCTCCCCGCCTCACACACACACACACACACACACACGGTTAAGATGTTGGAGCTGTAGATTAAGTATTCACCCTCTCCCCAAACACACACACACACACACAGGTTGCTACGGCCTGTTCTGCTACCCATGTCTCGGCTGCTCCATCGCCAGCGACATGGACGAGTGCTGCCTGTGCGGGCTGAGCGTGCCCATCCGCAGCGTCTACAGGACCAAGTACAACATCAACGTGAGTCTTCGGTCTAAAACCGGCCAGTAAAACCTTCCTAATTATTGTATTTATATTTTGTATTTGTTGTTTCGATTGTAATTGTGGCTATTACTCATGTACGAGAGAGGGAATTAAAAATAAGTGTTTTTGTTCTGTGATGCCACGTCACATTCAGTGGTGGAGGAAGTACTCCGATACTCATGTAAAAGTACCTTTAAATACTTCATTAGGAGTAAAAGTCCTTCATTCAAAATCCTACTTCAGTAAAAGTATTATCAGCATAATGTGTCCCAAAGTTAAAATAAGTTTAAACTACTTTATATACTACCAGTGGTATCCAACCTAGGGGTCGGAGCCTCTCTAAAGGGTCACAAAGGAGCCACACCTGCTTTTTAGAAAGAATTTTATGAGTCACAAAAGGTCGTTCAAGCTTAATATTTAACGCTGCTGTGCAAGATTAAATAAACCAGAGTAATAAAACTAGGACAACATTGTAATTCCCTGTCTGTTTTGGAACGTTTTTAGAGGCCGGAAGAGGACCAGAGTAGCATTTAGGGGGAAATATTGGCGTAAAATATTTTAGTAGTTTTTGTATTACCGCAAAGTATTGAAACTTGAATCATACAATCCTTTTTGTTTTTTTAAGTGGGACGGTTGATATCTAATAGGGGAGGTTTCCTTCCGGCTTCTCCACACGTATAATGTGTTCAAATAAATAGATAAATATGTGCACAAAAGCATCAGAAAACACGTGTACAAAAGAAGCGCCACATCTAATAGAACGTTATGCTCGTGTTCCCAGGGGTCGCTGTGCAATGACTTCATGGCCGTCATGTGCTGCCCGGTCTGCACCACCTGCCAGCTGAAGAGAGATATCGACCGCAGGAAGGAGCAAGGCATCTTCTGAATACGTAAGAAAATACCTCATTATATATATATATATATATATATACACTTTAAAAATAAATATATATAAGTAATAAATATAAATTAATATATATTAATATATGTATTAAAAAGATATATAAATATATAATTTGTAAATATAAATTAATATATATATATTAATATATCATTAATTAATATATATAAATATTAATGTATAAATATATATATTAATAAATATAAATTCATACATATATATATATTAAAAAAAAAAAATCTATATAGCGTCATGATATCCTAATGGAGCTGCTGATATTATTTTGTTTTACTCCCTTTATTCCTTCCAGTTGCCATCGAGACACCAGACAACTTGTACATTTGCTGGCTCTCTGTTCCCACTGACGCATTTGTGGCTTCAGCCCATCCTCTCTCGCTCTTATTCCGTATGATTTGGCCGTGAGCGGCGCTGTAAAATGACAATAAACTATAATCTTCTGGGGGAAGGGACATA
This sequence comes from Cyclopterus lumpus, assembly GCF_009769545.1. Lineage (NCBI taxonomy): Eukaryota > Metazoa > Chordata > Actinopteri > Perciformes > Cyclopteridae > Cyclopterus > Cyclopterus lumpus. The sequence continues at coordinate 4,164,777 of NC_046977.1, read as the reverse complement.
AAATTAAAGCTGGGACACTCCCTGAGAGCGGAGGACAGCGGCAGGATTTACTGCTCGGGTTATAAAATAAAAGTTCATCTGATCCGCCAGTTGACAGGATGTGGGTTGAATGTTTATATAGGTGTTCTTGAAATAAATAAATCACTCTCTTAATTTTAATTAAATCGAGGTTGTGCCTTGTTTATTTTTTTGTGTGTGTGTTCACTTGTGTATATTTTACTTCACACCGGCATCTAGCTGATTAAACCTGGAGTTATTTTTTGTTGTTCTTTTCTGGAATATTTAAAGATCTATAGGATGGATCGGCACAACATTTGGACAGATATGTTCAATGTGGCGCCATCAACCAGCCCAAATGTGTATCGATGTAAAATAAAGCCAACAACACCCCCCATCAGCTGTCAGCATTTGGTGCTAGTTAGCAAATGTGTGCACAAAAACACCTGTTCAACCAGCATGTTAGCATGCTGTCGTTAGCATTTAGCTCAACGCGCCACGGAGCCAAAATAACAATACATATTTTTGAGTTGACGTCTAGTTTGAAGAAAGAGATTCAAATAAACTAGATTTGACTCGCACAGTCACGAAGAAAAAATACTTTCACAGCAGATATTTTGTCACGTCAGGTGCATCTCAAAATATTAAAATTTACAGCTGCATTCCACTTATCACGACCTTGGTATTGTGCTTGATGGCCCAGTGAGATGAATAAATAAATAATTTAATCAGTTACAAACGAGTCTGCAGTGAGAAGCTCCATGACCTCAAACCAGCACAATGCATTCAGTGTTCATCCTAAAAGGTCTGTTACCGTGCACCAGGAAGCAGCAACAGACCATAATTAGCACGATACATTAATTGCTGGTTTCGGTGTCTTCGGGGAAAAGTGTTGATTACAGTTTAGCCTCATTCTTTACAGCCGTGTTATGAGATTTAAAATGTAATGTCAAGTCTACAAGTAAATATTGATTTATGGAAAAGGTTTGGATCACAATAAAAGGACAAAAATAAATAAATAAAATAAAATAAATTGGTTGAGGAGAAATTTCATCTCGTCGTACATTTTTACTTATTTAATTAAATACATTTGAACTGCTCAAACCACACAGACAGCAGCACGTCAGATGAACATGATGTGGAACTGCAAAAAAGTAAAAATGTATGCAATTAAATGTATCAAAAATATAGAAAAATGTTGTAGGCATTAATTAATTGATAAAGTGTTACATACATTTATATTTCTATTTAAATGTTCTTATTTATTCATTAAAATGTGTATTAATTCCCATATCTACTTCTATTTAGTTTTCCCTTTTTATTTAAATTAACTTTGACAATTATTAATGCATTTACTTTTCATATATTTTAAATGTAAAATGAAAAAGTATGTATTCTCACCTTGTTTATTTCCCCAAATGTATTTATTCTACGTCACACTAAACACAATTGAATTAATTTTGGCAGTTTCCAACCGACCATTTCAAGACTTTACGAATTTGGATTAAAATTAGAAAACATTTGAATTGAATTAGAAAAAATAAATTAAAAAATCACTCAACCGAGACGCTGAACAAATCTCCGCTTTTGAATTTAATTCAGAATTTCACAGTCGACCGAGAATGTTTTTTTTTTTTTTTTACATGACGAAGAACCACTTGACAGATGTTTCTGTGTCACGTTTAAAAACAGGAGAATGTGTCGCAACGCAAACGCCTTTTTGACCCCATTACATGTCAACTATCTGAATAATCACATCCAAAACGGTTAACATGCCAGTTAAATAACGGGAAGTCACTCAAACGTTACACTGCAGTCCTTCGGTCAATGCATCGGAAATATTGAGAAACATTGAACTATTTTCCATGTGGACAAAAGTAATAAAGAGTTCTATGAAAAAGTCAAACAAGTGATGGTGACGGGGGTTTTTTTGGAGCAGGAAGACGACACTTTAAGACAGACTGAGGGGGGAACCGTGTTGTGGGCGTGTTTACTGGGTCATCTGGCTCTCCATGGCCTGGGCCGCCCACTCCGGAGCAGCCGAACGGATCTTTTCTAGGAGGTTGTTGACCTGGAAACACAGAGACTGGATCTGTTTGTCCCAGGTCGGAAGGGCTTCACGGGCTGCCGGAGACAAGAAGAAGAAAAGGGCATTTCATATTTTGGATTTCATGAGGTTTTAACAACAAATGTGCACGTTCAAAGCCGGGATGCCATTTCTAACTGATGAGTATTCAATACACGTTTTGTCTTCATAAAAGAAAGCGGAATCTATAAAAATATTTTTAAAAGACCAACTAAATTTGATTAAATTAATGACTTCATTCAAATTGAGGACTTTATTTTATTTAAAAGGTTATGACATTTGAAGTTTTATTTGAAAACAAATCGAAGCTTTGAATGCAAAAAAACAAAACAATGAAAGTTTAATTTATTGGGTTACTTTAAATAAATAGAAATATGGAATTTTAGTGCACGAAAAACGACCGCAGAAGTTCCATCTTTGAGGTGCGAGAGCACGCCGACGGTGAACTCACTCTCAAAGTGTACGATGCTGTCGATCTGGTCGATGAAGCCGTTCATGCGTCCCTCGGTGATCATCTGGGAAGCTATTTTCTCGGCCTGAAGACAAACAAAGCGAGCAAGAAATCTCAGTAAACGTTGTGGAAAACAAAAAGGCTACACAGAAAAAGGATAATCAATACTAGTAGAAAATAGTAATATTAAATGAGTAAAAATATCAGTTATAGAGCAATTATTTTTTTTTAAGTGCGCTTTTTAAATGCATACGTTTTTTTTTTTTTTTTTAAATGCATGAACAAAAAGTTAATTTAAGTTTGTGAAAGTAAAAAAATCTCACTACACGCATTTAAACACATGTTCTAAAATGTGTTTAAATGCATCACAAATTAATATAAAAATGTTTATTCTGTGAAGAGCGGCATTAAACTATTTAAATGTCTAGAGCTTAATATTATATTTTTTTACATTTACTTACAGGGAAGTTATTTCATAAAAAGATTGTTTGATATTAATCCTAGTGCCGACTCACCTTTGCTGGGGGGATTTCTAAAAGTGCTCCTAGTTCTTCAAACGTGATGTTGTTGTAGAGTTTGCTAGCGGACAGCAGGTTGTGCTCGATCACGGCTCGATCCAGGATGCTGGAGCCTGCGAGAGAAAAGAAAACAACTTAAAAAACACATTCACGCTTATATTACGAACCTCACAGGCTGACGGGCGGATTGAAACATACATTTGATATCATTCGGCGTGACTTAAACTTAACCAGGATATCATTTATCTCTGATGTCCGGCAGCAATTAAATGACCATAAATCAAAATGAGAAATCAAGAGGAACAAACGTCTCATAACTCCACAAACTGCCTGATTATCACATTTAGGATTTCCTTCAGTATAGTGATAGTTCTGTGTACAGCGCAAACAATTTGGCATACTTTTAATGTTAATTCAACAAAATGAAATAAATATAGGATTAAAAAAGGGGCTCAAAAGGAGAAAACCAGCACTGGCACATGTAATTTATTACTACAGCACATTTGTTGAGCTCCTGCTCTTTCAATACCTTTCATTTTTTCTGTTGTCATATTGGTATCCAATAAAGGCGATATGTTGGTGTTTCCATCTATCAGATTAGCAAAAACAGTTAAGTTTTAATTTCACAATGAGCCGATTTGAAAATAGAAAAAAATAAAATACCCGGAGATTCTTTTTTTTTTTTTTTTTTTTTTTTAAATACAAAGATGTCACTCCAGACGGGATTTAAATTACAAGGAGGACCGGCCAGTTTACTGAAAAACAGTCAGTGGATGTAAAGAATTAGCCACAATCCCCCCCACCTTCCCCAGAGACGTGAATCCAGTCCCAATATGGTAAAGCTTTTGGATATGCCACAATACTTAATTGTCAGCATTTAGGGCATAAATCATGACAAACAATAAACTTCTAAAAGCTCAATCTGGGCACCTTGCTGCAATAAAAGCAGAAACATGGGCCTTCATTCACAGACAGTATATCGGCTTCTACAATGACCGTAACAGCATAAAACATCCTCCTTATTGTGTGGTTAAATGTGACATTAAATCCAGTCATGTACTGTTGTTTTCCTAGACACAGCATACCGGATTGGACTCAAAAGTGATGCAGCCGTCGCTGTAAATATAACAGCGATCAGTTAAAGAAGAGATGGTGGGAATGGGAAACCCAGCAACTTAGCAGCTCAGGCTGTGTAAAGCCAATCATCTCCACTCACCATCCCCTGTGGTGGCTTTCTGGTGAGGCATCAGCATGGCAGCAAACTCCTGCAGCTGGTTTCCTCTGATAATACGGTCCAGGTACATCTTCTCCAAAATACCATAGGCGGCCAGCTGCTGACAGCGCTCATCCTTAAAGAGAGTGGCCAACATACGGGAACGCTGCTGGCCTAACAGAAAGAAGTTTTTTGGTATGAGACACAAGGTTTGTAATTTAGATAATCTTTGACAATGTGAACCTAAGCACATTCGTCTTGGTGGTGGTACCTGCAGAAGCCAGTATGGTGCAGTTTAGGGCATGTTTCAGTGCTTCCAGACGTTCAGTCTCATGGACAATCGACTTATAAGACAGCTCGTTGTATCTTTGTGCAGCCTCGATGAACTTCCTCCTGAAGTCTAGGACTCTGGCATAGCACACCTAAGAAGTAAAACTGCATTAAACGCTGACCCAAGCAACTACAGACATTGTTCACGGCAAAGCCCCTACAACGTTTAATTGAAGCGCTTGGTAACCGTAACGCAGATATAATCACTGTACCTTATAGTGTATCTGCAGCTGTTCATTAGAGGACTCATTCTGAAGCAATGAGGCTCTGTTGATATAAGCCTCCGCCTGCACTGGGTCATCATCCTCTAAGTAGAGACGGGCAATTTTCAGGTATGTATCCAACTTATAGTCAACATTGTATTGCCTATGGGAGAAAGAAAAAATTGATTTAAAGACCAGGACATATCACAAACAATAAAGTTATAGAAATTAATCTGCTAGTAGCCATCTTACTTCTGTCCTGTTTCCAGGGGAATACCAACTAAAACCTGAGCAGCATTCCTCCAGTCTCCCTCCTTTTCATAAATGGTTGCTAAGTGCTGTCTGATTGAGGCTACCTGAGGACGTGGAAGAACATAATATAATTATGCATTTCAATAAGAATACAGATGTTTAAGTGACGTAATAATCAACAGAAATAAGAGTAAGTAAGAGAGTGAGTGCATTCACCTGTTCCTCAAAGGAGATGACCCTGGGCTGGATCTTTTCCAAGGTGAAGTGATACACGGCTTTAGCTGTGGCGTCGGGCAGGTTGGGCAGATGTGTGCAAAAATCAGTGAGCAGCTGTCTCGAGATGACAAGACTGACATTTTCGTTGACCACTGTTAAAAGTTAGAAATAACAAGGTAAGATATCCTGTTTACATCCAAATGTGCTACTAAGCTTGGAGAAATGGTGTTGGATGGAAAAGAAAACTGGCACTGCATACTTGCTTCAACAAATGCCTTCAAGGATTCCAGCTGCTCTGCATCTGTAAACTGAATGGCCTTCTCCAAAATTTGTCGATATCTAGAATAGATTTTACAGGTTAGAAACTACACCTCTGGAGGTCAATGCGACTGATAAACATTTAACAGACTGAGATTGTAAAAATGGTATACATATTTTGTATATAGGTCACAAATACACACACACACTAGTCGAAACAATATTAATGTTAAGCTTTAAAAGTACAACAAACAATACTGTGAAGCAGAAGTTTGGAGCATTTGTACCTTTCTTCTCAGCCAGTAACCTAGCTAGTAAACAGTAAACAACTGCTGTACGCTAATACGAGTAAATATAACAGTGACGTCAGTGTTACACTCGCCACTTTTAAGTCACGTGAACGTGAAGTCACCTACTAAATGACAACCTGTCAAATAAAGTGTTTTGACAGACGGATACAAAACGGTTAACGTTCACCTAGCTAGCCGAGTGTTCAGCTAATGTAGCTGGGCAGCTAACGTTAGCTTCGCTCGGTCCATCGCTTACTTTTCTAAACGTGGAAATATGGCAACAGTTACTCGGTGATGTGCGTCTTTATAACCGGCGGCACGTACTTGGCAGCGAGATCTTTGTGAGATCCAGTTGAATTCATTAGCTGTGCGAGCTCCTGCCTCACATCGGTCGCCATTGTTGCAGAGACGAAGAGTCAACGACAGCGGCTTCGTCTGCCAAGAGCGGAGCGAGACGACGTCCGGTCTGTGGCGGAAGTGCGACTTCTGGTCCTCCAAACGACACCGAGCCACCAACACGTCCGGCATACAACATCTTTCTTAATTAATAGTACAATTAGTTGAAGTACAGAAAAAAGTTGTCATCATGGAATTAAAGGAAATACTCAACAAGTACAGAAAAGTATTTTTTTAAATTGTACATAAGTAAATGTAATTAGTTACTACAGTTAGTAAATGTAATTAGTTACTTTCCACCAGAGGGGCCCAATATCTAAATTAAATACTTTGATTATTTTGACATTATTGTTATGTTTAATCCAAATAATAAAGAAAATCTTTCATGGGTCTGCAGCTGATTCTTGTAGTCGGTCATGTCACTTGATACTTAAAGGTAATAATAGTACAAGGTATGTATACAAACATGTGTGTGTGTTTCAGCACAGCCTATAGCTTGAGGGGATCTTTAAGCCACTGAGATCTTCATTATTTATTTATTTGTCTTAGTACATTTTGATTCTTTATTTATTTGAAGGCCAGACGACAAATTAAATACTAATATTGTAGTACTCCAACATTTGCTCAATTGATTAGTGATGTGTAGTATGTTATAACGTTTGGGAAGATAAACTGTCAGGGGGTCAGCTGACAAGTGTGCATGCATGTGGCAACCTTTCCTGTGCCCTGTTGATGCTTTTGGCTCTAATAACATTATAGCTGAGTAAGGTCTTTGATATATAAATATATGTAACTGGGAGTGTTGGGCATGCAGAATAGGAAAGGACTGTTAGTCTTATTATTACCTTTTTTGTTTTGTTTTGTTGTACATTTTCATATTTTCTATTGTTTTAATGATGGCTTATACTATTGCACTGTTTATTATTATGCACCTATCTAAATTCCTTGCATGTGTAACATACTTAGCAATAAACAGTTTCTGACTTTGATTTCTGATTCCTTTGTTTTTATGCTCTAGAGTCTAGAGATAATAGGGTGTACACTCATGACCCCAAAGAGTTAATGCATTAAAAAAAACCATTATATGTTTATTTATGTACTAATTTGACGTGCATGGTTTGTATACAAATGCTATTATGTGTGGGTGGGTGTTACATTGGTATCGACAACAACTCAGAAATAAAACACAAAAAAAACTTATAAAACTGATCTATCTATCTATCTATCTATCTATCTATCTATCTATCTATCTATCTATCTATCTATCTATCTATCTATCTATCTATCTATCTATCTATCTATCTATCTATCTATCTATCTATCTATCTATCTATCTATCTATCTATCTATCTATCTATCTATCTATCTATCTATCTATCTATCTATCTATCTATCTATCTATCTATCTATCTAATATTGTCGATAAACTTGTACTGCACCTTTAAGAGTTACGTAGCAGTTACGTAGCACGTGGAGGGCGTGGCCTACTTGTGAAATGTCAGGGAGGAATGGCGCTCGGCGCGGTATTTTGAACAATCGCCTTTTTCCTTTTCCTCGTTTTATCTGGATTCGTTGCCCAGCGTGAAAAAAACCTGCGGGTAAGCGGGACTACTTGTTGACCGATCCCGCGGTTTCCTCCGCACTGCGTCCGGCAGAAAGGCCGCACACTTTTTTGTTTTGTTACCAGTGTGTTGAATGTGCAGGTATAATGTTGTGCTAGCTAGCTCGGGTTAGCGAGCTCAGCAAGTTTGCTAGTACAGTTGTCTCCTCACAATGAGGGGGATAACGGGGGTTAGACGGGAGTGAAGAGCGCAGGAGGGCGGCCGAATCCCCCGGTACTGACTTATCACACACTTATGCGTGCTGACAGGAAGTTCGTCGTGTCATAAAAGGCGATTTAATGAATGATGGTGCTAAATTTAGAGTAAAAGCTATTGAGAGTTGTTTTAATGGTCTTTCTCTTCCCCTTCTGTGCTGTCAAAACATCACGAGAGCACGAGTTGACGTCAGCTGCTCGTGCTTTGTTAAAATGTGTTTCCATATCACTGAGCCTCGTATTGAATATTTAGAAACGGATCCTGTTAAGTTTTATTTCGACTTGGTCTAAAAAAAAAAACAACACACATTCAATGTATGACAGGTTGAGGCCATGCTAACTTGACCAGTGTTCCCATAAAGCACGGGCTGCACGCGCCGATTGGTTACACGCATTGGTGCAATTGTGTAAAATGCATTGTTGGGAGCTAAAATGTTTAAATCCAGATGGGTGTCTCAGTTGACAGGAGGAATCGTTGAAAGCTAGCATTGTTTACGTTGTCAGAGTCTGCTTAAAGAGTTTGTTACTTGCTAGTAGCCCACTGGTGCCATCAAGTATTTCCTTTAGCTGCCGTGTGAGACAGCTCTTCTGCTTTGTCGTGGGTACGTGTGTGCGCGTGTGTGTGTTTGTGTCGCTTAACGCGAGTAAGATAAATGAACTGTTGGTGTTCAGGGTTAGCTGGAGAGCTAACAGAGTTGATGACGAGGTAAAAATGGCGGATCTTTCGAAATCCAACCCCGGCCTGAAATAGTAACGCAGCCAGCGGACAGCCTGTCGCTTTTTTTTCTTTCTTTCTCTTTCTTTGAGCCAACTGGGATCACTTCTGGTTTATGAAAAAACAGAAAACAACAGTTTTTTTTATTTTGGTCGTTTTCATCTAGGTGACGAGATAACAACCGGAGCATTTAGGTGTGTGTGTGTGTGTGTGTGTGTGTGTGTGTGAGAGTGCGCGATAGGTAGGGTTCATACGTGTGTTTGGGAGGATTAATGTTGAGCAGAGTGCAGCAGGACAAAGATGATCGCTGCGGCCTAGCTGACATCAGCTGTCAGGCTCCACATTGTGGAACTCAAATGTGACTCATTGATTAAATGTCACGTGATTATTGATAATTAATATACAGGTAGCTGAATAAAGTTATATACAAAAAGTGTAAAGAGCTTTAACTGCCTTGCTTGTTTGTTTGTTTTTCTTGCAAAGCCCTTTTGCAATAGCCATTGTCCAGTTATGCATATTCATTAGTTATGTAAAGCAGCTTGAGAACAATACACCACAAATACATACAGTTGTTTTTAATTGTAATTATTGTTTATTGCAATTTAAATGCATGAACTTTATGTAAAATAAACACATTGTCGGTGTGCATTTAGTGCAGTAAATGTATATTTCTCCCAAATCTGGTTAAAAATAAGTGCATTTAAATTATTACAAATAATGATAATAATTCTTTAAAGCTTCCAATGTATTTAGCAACAATTTTTGTGTTAAGTATAAAAAAAAAATATATATATATATATTATTAAATTGCTCATTTGTGATTAACAGGGCTGAGACTTTGCAAGCATGGACGTGGTGTCGCCAGAGCTCACCAGCCTCCTTCCTGATGAGATCATGGACACTGAGGCCATAGAGGACATCCCTCAATCCCAACCAGACGGCAGCGCGGTCCAGTCGCAGCCCAGCGACGACGCACCGGTTCCGATGGAAACGGATACGCCCGTGGCTTCAGAACATTTGAGCCTCTGTTCAAATGCCACTTCGGCGGAACACGCCAAGGCTCTCGCCGCCGTCACGGCACTCGGCATCGGCTCCGGAAGTCCGCTTCCCATCTCAATTTCCAGCACTTTGCCATCCCTTCTCACCCTCAAACCAGCCATGGCTGCTTCCATAGCCACGACCAAAACGACGGATAGTTTGACCGGGACTAGTTTCTCTACGGGTGGGCTGCAGAGGCTCACGGCTCCGTTTACTATCTCTGCCGCGAACCACCAGATCATACTCAACAAGGTGGCCTCATCTCAAGCCACAGAAGCGGCAAAGTCCGCAGGTATCTCGCCCCAGATCATCAAGCAGGAGGGACAAAAACTTTTGGTTACAACCATAGGAAAGTCGGGGCAACCGATCGTGTTGCAGTTGCCGCACACGGGCGGCAAGCCGGGCCTTTCACAGACTTTCGGAGACAACAAATCTCAAGCGCCGCAGTTTAAAGTGGTGACGATCGGCGGGAGGTCGGAGCTGAAGCCGGTGGTGGGGGGTGCTGGGAACCAGTTGACAACATTACAGGCCCAGCAGCTGAAGACCGTACAGGTAACATTGATTTGTTTTGTATTATTGCGCAACATTTAAACGCAAACAATTTTAATATTGGAAGCACGTGCGATAACCTGCCACATATTAGTGTTAAATTAAACACATTACTATAGCAACTTTTATTTTTGGCCAATAAGACTGCCAAACTATTCTCTATAAAACATTGCAATAAAAACATTACTGGCTAATCCAACCAGTAAATATTGAAATGCGGGCTCTGATGGTTGAACCCATGAAGCTTTGCTGAGTCAGCGCTCCTGCTGATATTGGCAGAAAGACAAAAACAGCTGTTTAGTTACACCTGGATTTTTATTTAAAGCACAGTTTGGTGTTTGTAGAAGAGATGAATGGGCATATTAATAATGGTAAAGTACTGTGTAACCTCACTGACCAGACTAGTAAACAATCGACAACCTTTCCATTTATGTTTTTTTTTTTAATAGTGGTGTTATGGCACGATGACTTGTAGAGTTTTTCAGAAGAGGATGAAATGTTGAACACACAATGATCCATAGTTTGATACACACATGCACAAAGCTGTGTTAATGATAAACAGGAGCAGGCAGAGTTTATTAAACTTGGCAATCTAAATATTTGAGTAATACTTGGTCAGTAGAGAGTCTTTAAATGAAGTTCTTCACTATAGGAGATTGTTTTATTTCTTTATTTTATAACGTGTGTGTGTATATTGTAAAAGACACTCTCTTATTGACAAATATATATTTGAATAGTTCAAACCTTTTCTTTTCCTTTTAAAGAAATAATCAATCACCAATTTTCTTGTCGGATAGAGAAACTGGTGATGCACAGATCTGAAGCACTTGTGCTGAAATGATTATAAATGCACATAAATCCTCATGAATATCTCCACAGATTGCTACGAAAACACCGGTATCCTCAGCCGCACCAATCAAGTTCATCATCACAAAAACTGTTAACAGCAAAGGTCTATGTCCTCAGACGTCGGTGTCTCCTGTCATTGCGGGTGAGTTTGTTTGTATTATTGTTGTGTGATTATTGGACACTTACCTTTTTTTTAATTTCGCCAATATTTCCTCACATCTTGTGCCGTGTGTTTGTAGGTCGGGTCCTGACACAGACTTCCGCGGGGCTTCCCTCGAGGACCATCACTCTGTCTGAGCCCCACAACTCTAACATGCAAAGTATCTCCGGCAAAAAGATCGCCATTTCACCCCTTAAGACTCCCAGTAAGGTAAATCCAGCAGATCCCAGAACGAGAATCACACACGGTTAATTGCAGAGTGCGTTTTTGCATAACAAACCAATTAAGTTATTCAAGTGAAGAGGCTTTTTTTTTTTTTCCCTCTTATGTTGGGGATGTTTTCCCCACTTATTTTCAGTTTAATTAATCATTGACATCTTGCAGGTGCCTGGAAATCCCATCGACGCAGGTTTGTTTGTAACATTTTGACTTGTTGAAGCAATAACTTTAACAATGTCCCATTTTAAAGAGTCAGTCAGCCGGTGTGCACCGTCGCAGAGCTCTGGAGCTGACACACCTACACGCAATACAGCATTTTAAAATACTTTGATTTTAAATGAAGGAAATAAAAAAAAATATTGATTATTATTTATATATATTTTTTTTTATTTATTAATAAATATATATATATATAAATTAAAAAAAATATATATATATTTTTTAAAGATTTTTATATATATATATATATATATATATATATATATATATATATATATATAAATTAAAAAAAAATATATATATATATATTTTTGGAAAAATTTAGAGCACTCTTTCCAGCTTCTCAACGCCCCTAGTTTAAGCCGTTCTTTGAGTGTACACGTGTGACATGAGATGTTCATATAGCCTCTCGGTGGTCAGACGGCTCACGCTGCGCTCTCCCCCGTGCTCGTCTCTGCCAGGTGACGGTGGTATCCGTGGCTTCCCCGACCTCCAACGCCTCTCACAAGTCGCTGACGCTGCCGGTCAACGTAGCGCTTGGCCAGCAGATCCTCACAGTCCAGCAGTCCACATCTGCATCTCCAGTCAAGCTGGCCACCGGCCACCCCACGACGCAGGTACGATTGGGGCTGAAACCTGTTCTCACCGCAGTGTGTCACATGGAGCGGGGAAATATATCATTCATTTATATAAGATATAATACGATATCCCAAATCTGTCTTCTCAAGGTTTTTGTAGTGCTGCAGAAAGTAAAGCAATGTCATTTTGTGAACTGATTGATGATTATTATATTTATTTGTTTGCATTATATGTCAATTAATTTCTTCAAATCACTTTTTTTTTCTTTTTTTTTAAAATCAAATTATGAGTTGAACATATTCATTTTACTATCAAATAATAGCAGCAAATCCTCTCTCGTAATGCTGCGTTCACACCAAAAGCGTTGCGAATTTCACGCTTTTACTCGTGTGAGTTTACTCGCCCGACTATTTGTGGTTTATTCATTTCATTCGCACCTTAGAGGGGGCGTGGCTTATCTTATCTTAAACAGTAATCATTTCCGACATCCACCATGGAAGAAATAACCACTATTTCTGCTTTTATACTTGTTGTGGAAATCCCACAAAGGTCGGCACATCAACAGCCCTCGTGTTTTGGTTCATAACATTAATATCATATATATATATATATATATATATATATATATATATATTAAAAAAAACGACAAAATAATCTGTTTGTTGCCTTTAAATTATATTTAACTGATCAAACCGGTGTTTGTTTTATGTGCATTACACTGTGCATGGAAGTTCCATAATTTTATATTATGTGCAATCGAACACTGGTCTTTATGAGGTTCCTCGTTGCGTGAGAAATGGATGTAGTTGCTCTCGTCCTTAATTATAATGAAAGAACATTGTGGAACCATTTTAACTTGACTCCAAACGTACTTTCATATCAAGTTTCTGTCATTTAGACTTAAATCTCTGTCAAACATTTCCCAGAACATTAAACCGATGCAGTCTGTGACCATGGGGGGAGTCGGCGGCTCCCAGTTCAAGACCATCATCCCGCTGGCCAGCCAGCCCAACGTGCAGCAGATTCAGGTCCCGGGCAGCAGGTTCCACTACGTCCGCCTCGTCACGGCAACAACGGCGAGCAGCTCGGGGCACCTCAGCGGTCCCAGCACCAGCTCCATACAGACAGGTGAGCCCTCTTTTTTTTTTTTTTATGGTTTCCACGGTAACGACGGGTGGATGGAAGCGTTTCTCTGCATGCGACTTTTAATGCGTCTTGATCGTCCCACAGCGAAACCCATGGTGGTCAGCACCGGAGCGGTCAGGATGTCCGTGCCCATCGTCCCAGCACAGACCATCAAACAGGTAACTGCTGGTTTTATGTGGGAATCACCGCAACGCAGTATTATCGGGTTTTTAAGTTACGATTTATATAATTTTTTTTTTTACTTGTTTCATCTCTCTTTAATGGGTTTCCTAATATGCCTTCAGCCAAAGAGCTAAAATATTAATTAATTGTCAACTATTTCCTTTTTACTTTGTTGAAGTTATCTATCGTTTGCATGAAAACACACAATTCAAACGGTTAGGAAGTAAACGATTGTAATTCTATTGACATAATTATTTTTGTATTATGTTATGTTATAAGCTGTTTGGAGCTAGTTTTAGGAAGTTCATTTTTAAACGGTGTATAAATCCGAGGTTCACGTGATAATTTTCTAAATCCAAAATGCAGATTTAAGGCACTTTTTGGCGGGTATAAAAGTGTTTCCCTCTGAAATGCTTACAGCACCGCGTCTACACACACACAGACACACACAGACACACACACACACAAACACACACTACATGACTCGTAGAGAGTGAAGGAGATTTCACCGCAAACACCGAGAGTCTCAATGCAGGAATCGGGAAATCACAGATAATGTAGCTTCTTCTTATGGTTTTCAAACCCGACGTCTCGGATATCAATCTTAATAAGTTTGATAGAATAAATATCGATACTTGGCTTTCGTTGTGTTGTCCAATGTGTCCCGAGCTGCGTTCATGGATCGCATTTCCTGCAGATGGCGCCGAAGCCCTTGACGTCGGCCACGGTGGTAACCACCACTCCGACGCAGCAACGCCTCATCATGCCCGCCACGCCGCTGCCGCAGATCCAGCCCAACTTCACCAACCTCCCACCTGGCACCGTTCTGGCTCCGGCTCCAGGAGGAGGCAACGTGGGCTACGCGGTCGTGCCGGCTCAATACGTCACACAGGTGAGTGGGGATGCTCACGAAAGACTATTTGTTTACAAACGAGAACAACAAATCCATGTTGATTTTCTTTTCTTAATTCCTTTCTCTCCTGCAGCTCCAGCAGACGCCGTTCGTGACCCTCGCCAGCAGCTCTGGCTTCCCCGCGTCCGCTGGCATCCAGACTCAGGCCAGACTGCCACTCAATGGGTAATGAAGGCCGTTCGTATGTCGCAGACCAACCGAATCGCCCGTCTATTAAACATTATTTTTGAATAAAAGAAAACGATAGTGCGAGCTCAAATTGTGGCTGAATGGAAAAAGTTCTTGGAAAACCCGGCACGATATATTTAACAGTTTGTATTTGCCAAAACTCTAATGTGACGGTATGGTTTCTCTTTTTAATTATAAAATGTTGCATTTACCTGTAATGCAAATAATTAAAGGACCTTTTTAACTAGTTATAAAACATATGACCTCTATGTGACCTTCGTGAGTAAAAGAGAACATTGGCTTCTCTTGATCTCTTGATGCCATCATCATCGTGTAGGAAAGACCCCGCTGCAGTAAAATTAGAGGTTTTCTAAAAGGGAGTCTGGCAGCTGCAGATCTTTACTTGTGGAAACACTACCGCGTTTGTCCACAGGGGTCGCCAAAACTAACACAAAGTAAAATGAAAGTTACCTTCTACTTTAAACATTTTTGTTATTTTATAAGGTACCCATTCTTTACACGTGCCCCTCCCCCTCTTCTCTCTTTCTCCACCTTTCCTGTCTCCCTCTTGTTTAAATATATTAACAAAAAGAGTATACTCTGAGGACTTTTCTAATCTAATTTATGTATTTATTGGCTCGCAGATTGTCAACATCAGAAACAACCTCAAGACCGAGGAAACCGTGCAACTGCACCAAGTCCCAGTGTCTCAAACTGTAAGTGTGATTTAGACCCGTTGACCTTCTTGCCTTTTTGAATTACTTTGTCAGTCCACCTTTTTGTTTGTGTTTGAGGAGCACCGTCTTGTGTTTTTCTTCCATTTTTAGATACTGCGACTGCTTTGCAAACGGAGAGTTCTGCAATAACTGCAACTGCAATAACTGCTTCAATAACCTGGAACACGAAACGGAGCGTCTCAAAGCTATCAAGGTGAGGTGGGAGGTTTGTGAAACGTGTCCTTGGTGTTTCCCGTCACACGGATGAGTCACAGTTGGAAATGTGTATATATTTTTATTAATTTTTTTTTTACAGACGTGTCTGGACCGAAACCCAGAGGCCTTCAAACCCAAAATCGGTAAAGGCAAAGAGGGAGAGTCGGACCGCCGACACAGCAAAGGCTGCAACTGCAAACGGTCGGGCTGCCTGAAGAACTACTGCGAGTGTTACGAGGTGGGTCCTCTCTCACGGCGTCGCTGTTCGCGGGAGGCTTTTATTTTTTTACCGTTATTTACACGTGTGCATTTCCTTTTTTTTTTTTTCCCCTCCAAAGGCGAAGATCATGTGCTCGTCCATCTGCAAGTGCATCGGCTGCAAGAACTTTGAGGAGAGCCCGGAGAGGAAGACACTGATGCACTTGGCCGACGCGGCGGAGGTGAGGGTGCTGCAGCAGACCGCCGCCAAGACCAAGCTGTCGTCGCAGATCTCGGACCTGCTCATGAGGACGACGCCGGTTATTTCCAGCGGAGGCGGGAGGTACCGTGACAATAAGATGCCCTTGAAGATGTTTACATTATTATAAGGATGAATTTAAGTTGATTTGATGATTTAGTTTATCTTAGTCTGTGTGCGGTCCAGTCCGTCTCCGTCCGAGCGGCTCAAACGAGGTTCCCGATAAGTCGGCGCAGAGTTTGAAAGAAAGATGGAATTTAACAGATATAAGAAACGTGACATTTTCTACCGTTTACTAATGTTTGGCCGACGTGTTCGTGACACACCAGGGAAATAAACAAAGTTATAGTTGTCTACTGGTAATAGTAACATAGTCTTATCGCCTATTTTTAGCAGGTTTTCCTGTGTTTTGAAAAAAAAACGCACATACGCACTATTTTTTTTTTTTTAGGAAAATGGGTTTATTTCCCATAATAATAATTAAAAAATAATTATAGCCAAGGCTTAAAGCTCACTTTTAAGACTTTCCATCAGCTTTTGGTTGCCAAGTTTAGTCTCTTTTATATTTAGAGTAGATAATATGCAGTTATACGTCAGCTTATTAATGAGAACGTGCCATAAAAGGAAAAGAAAAGGCTTTATTACAGTAACCAAACTAAAGTATTTTGTAGAAAGTGTTATCAGTCAACATGTACGCCCGCTTGTCATTGTATACACCAGCAGCTGTTGTGTTCCTCACAACTGAATCCCACTTGTTGAGTCGTTTC
>NC_046977.1:3977878-4142878 GCF_009769545.1 Cyclopterus lumpus | reverse complement strand
GGGGAACCTGTGCGGGTGGAGGAGCGTTTGTCACGTATGTGTTTCACGTGAGAGGGACCAAAGAAGGGAAGGTAAGCCGCTTTAGTGGTAGTAATAAGACCCGTGAGTGTAACTGTCTTCCCCACTGGTGTGTATCTTTGCAGGCAGCTAGCGGGCTCTGTCGCTGGGGGACACGCCGTGTGTACCTGGGAACGCATTCACCGAAAAGTCACAATACACTGCAGCCGAGACGGCTTCCTGCACATTTAACATTTAAACTCCAGACACTCCTTCGTTGTCATTTAATGTGTGGCTTTTTTAAACGGTCCGTCAGCTGTTAGCGTGCAGCTAGCTTGTTCTGTACTTTTTTTTTCTTTTTTTTTTTCTACTGTTAACCTTTTGAGTGTAAAGAAAGTACGCCGGGCTGGTTCCTCCCTTTTCTGGAGAGCAATGCCGTGCACGAGTGGTAATTAGTGTCCAAGTCAAAGAAGCCCTTTTGTCTGCTTATGTGTTTATTACAGTAGCTGAATGGTGAACATGCACAACTCAAAGGTTGTGTAACGTTTTATATATTTATATAAGCCCTGAATTACTTGTTTATAAACCTGTCACGTGCATTGACTGGTTTTAGAGCATATATTTACTTGCAATCAGTGTCCAATTTATATCAATAAGTGTAGACTAAATAGAAGCACCTCTGTGTTGAGTGCATTGCCATTTCAACAGCACCACAATCACCATCCTCCAAAATGTGTATTTAAAAACGCCTCTTTAAAACCGTTTTAAATCCCAAACCGAACATTATAACCGTTGTGAGTGGTGGATTTATTGTATTGGACTGCCTCTAGTGCAATATTCTTCTTTATGTTGCTATACCGTCACCAAAGGAAACACTGTCACGTAAACAAAGAGAACATTTTAAGTACTAAATGCATACATTGTGTTCATTTGGAAGTGGATCTTTTTGGACAGACCAGTAACTCAATGTTCATATGAGCATGCAAAAGTGTCTTTTAAAGACAAACTTGAAAGAAAAGCTCTAAAATGCATAAACATAATGTAAAGAATAATGCATGCTGTGTTATCTGTGTTTCTTCCCCAGGATGAAACTTAAAGAGATCAACCGCACAGCCATCCAGAGCTGGAGCCCTGCACAGCACCACCCCATCTACCTAGCGACAGGTAAGAGCATGCATGGAGCACCTGCACAGGCCGGCTGCTAGCTGGTGTTTTCCCTGCACATTACATAACTCTTGCCTTTCAGCCGTCCTGTGCGGCGTCATCGGATTCCCAGAGTGTGCACCTTATTTGTTTTGCCCTTCTTTGGTCCACTGGCAATTGACAATAACAGGAAAAAATGATCTTGGTGGTCCTAAGTTATAGTCCTTTAACCACACATCGACTCACTAAGTTGAAGAACAGAAGATATTTCGTTAACTTGATACACATTTTTAAAAAACTGCGCTGCATAAACAAGAGATGAGCGCAAACTTTCTGAGACATATTTTAGACTGAATGCACAAAATGGTATCGATCATGATGAATATCCTTATATCTGTAGCAACACGTTTAATTAGGAACAGGCTAATTTTAGTAGATTATTAGCTTTTTTATTTGAACATTGAATCAGATGTTGCACGTTTCCGCAGAAGATCACTGACCGAATGAAAAGATTTCTTAAGAATAATTTGCCTGCTGCAGTTAGGAGTGAATCTCTTGATGAATGTGTCTCAGTTGCTCCTCAGTTGGTATTCTTAAGTGTGATATTCAGAAGTCGGATAAGTAAGAGCCGCGGCGACGAGGCAGCGTCATGCATTAATGCTTCTTGTGTTCTCTTTCTGCAGGAACATCGGCCCAGCAGCTGGATGCCTCCTTCAGCACCAATGCCTCCTTGGAGTTTTTCGAGCTGGACTTGACTGATCCGTCTCTGGACATGAAGTCATGTGGCAGCCTCTCCTCCTCTCACAGGTGCTAAAAGCTGCTGGTGTGTTTCACTCGTTGTTCTCTTTCTGTGTGCAGCTGTTCATCACTGACATTGTGTGCCCCCCCCCCCCACACCCACACATAGATATCACAAACTGGCGTGGGGTCCCTATGGAATGGATGACGAAGGCCACCCATCTGGGGTCCTTATCGCAGGAGGCGAGCACGGCAACGTGATCCTGTACGACGCCGCGAAGATCATGGCGGGAGAGACCGACGTGATCATCGCTGAGAGTGACAAGCACACGGGGCCCGTGAGAGCTCTCGACGTCAACCCGTTCCAGGTAAGATCCACTCACCTGCGGGGGCGCTGAGTTTAAATATCGAGCGCATGCGTTCAGTTGAAAAGTGCATAGAGAGTCATTTACTATTCTTTTTCTTCTCTCTTGCAGACAAACCTGGTTGCATCAGGTGGGAATGAGTCTGAAATCTATATCTGGGACATGAATAACTTTGGCTCTCCAATGACACCAGGACCTAAAACTCAGGTAGGTTTTTATTTATATATATGATTTATTTTCTACTATAATTAAAAATCTCAATGATTCATTTGAATTTGCTTCATAATAACATTTCTACAATTAAAATGTCATGCTAGAACAAAATGTATACCATCGTTGTTATACTTCTTTACTTAAGATTTAATCAAATTAACCTAAAACACTGACAATAAGGATGATCTTGGGTAGATAATAACAAGAATAAGTATGAAACAACAACATTTAAAAAAAAAAAGATCTCTCCAGGGTTCATTTTCACTGTCAAAACATGAAGTTCTTCTTATTATATTGGATTTGAATGATCTTTCAATCAAGTGAGCAATTTTTTAAAAATATAATCTGTATCATCTCACGCACGTATGCACAACTTCAATGAATGTATAATGAGAAAAAGAGCTTGTGTTTTTGTCTTGAAGCCTCTGGAGGACATCAGCTGCGTGGCGTGGAACAGACAGGTGCAGCACATCCTGGCCTCCGCCAGCCCGAGTGGCCGAGCCTCCGTGTGGGACCTCCGCAAGAATGACCTCATCATTAAAGTCAGCGACCACAGCAACAGAGTACGTTGTTGCCCCCCCCCCCCCTCGCACTTGGATGAAGTCTCAACCTGTGAGTCAATGTTCTCACGATCGGCTCAAACCGTCCTGTTGTTGTTGTTGTTGTGTTTTTTTTTTTAGATGCACTGCTCCGGTCTGGCTTGGAACCCAGAAGTCGCCACTCAGCTGGTCTTGTCGTCGGAGGACGACCGGATGCCGGTCATCCAGATGTGGGACTTGCGTTTCGCTACCTCTCCTTTCAAGATTTTAGAGAACCACACACGGTAAACACACACACACACACACACACACACACACACACACACACACAGCTGATCGTTAAAGCTTTTCCCGTTTGCGGCTTTAAAACAATCGCGTGGCTTCTTAAAGACACGCCTGTGCTGTGGTTCGTCAACAGCGGCGTCCTGTCCATCAACTGGAGCTTGGCCGATCCTGAGCTGCTCCTGAGCTGCGGGAAGGACAACCGGATCCTGTGCTGGAATCCAAACACAGCCGAGGTAAAGAAAGTTGACTCTTTTTTTGCTACTTTTGATGTCGAACGTTCACACGCAACCCTTTTTTAAAACGTTTGAAAACGCTGCTTCGCCACGGTGGCTTAACTGGAGTTAAGACAACTTAAAAGAAAAGGACGATTCTTGTTTGTGTGAATCTATTTAAACTTAAACCTGACTTTGTCCCTGCAGAAAATAGCTCCAAGTATAGAGTTTGACTGTCGTCCCCATGACAAAAAGGTTAAATTCAACCTTTTTTTTAGAAGAGAAAGTATCCTCGCCAGCAGTGACGGAGGTTTCTGTCGAGGCTCCAGAATTAATATTTTCTCGAGAGCCTGAATCGTTTCCCCTCAGGCAGCAACACCACGCCTACGTTTTTATTAATTTTAATAAGTATAACTTTTGTTGCGTTTACGCCCAGTGTCTACATTACTAAAACCAGTAAAACAGAGGATGATGTATGGCCCCCCCCCCTATCACGTCCCTATCGCATGATCTTGCCTGTTTATCATATTTTATTGTAATCGCTCACATTTTTCAGCTTCAGTAAATCCTCTGCCCGCGTCCTCAGGTGGTGTACGAGTTGCCCACCAGCAGCCAGTGGTGCTTCGACATCCAGTGGTGTCCCAGGAACCCCGCGGTGCTGTCGGCCGCCAGCTTCGACGGACACATCGACGTTTATTCCATCATGGGCGGCACCAACCAGGCGCAGAGCCAGAGGCACGCCGACCAGGTGAGAGGCTGAGAACGGCAGTCTGGATGGAAGGTAATCAGCGTCATGACAAGGTGCTGTGAGGAGATGATTCAGTTCGGTTTGTAGAGCCCAGCGTACAACGTCCTCTGACCTCGGACCCTCAAGAAACTCCCCAAAAGAACGTTGACAGGGAAATTAAACAAGGAAGGAACAAAGTGCCATAGATGTCATGTGTACAGAATGAACCACATAAAAGTTACACCATAATCAATCAATATGACATAACGCATACATATGAGAGTAGTAGTAGCACCAATGATAGCAGAATAATAATAGAAGTATTAATAATGGCAGCAATGGATATATTATTGCGTAATAATGATATTAAAAGCCGTAATAGTTATATAAATGTGACAAATAATAATAATAGTAGCAGCTCACAGCAAGAGGAACGATAAATTATAATTTATCATCGCTTGAAGCTGCCAAACCTTTGTTCATATTCATTTTTTTCTTAGATTCCTTCTCCAACCGGACTCTGGTTGTCTTGTTACAGATCAGCAACGCGTTTGTGAACCTGGATCCGTTTGGGACCGGGCAAACGTTGCCCCCGCTGCAGCTGCCCCAGACGGCGGCCCCGCCGGTGACGGTCAACCCCCTGAAGAAGCCGCCCAAGTGGATCCGCAGACCCGTCGGAGCCTCGTTCGCCGTGAGTGTCTCCTTTTTTTTTTTTTGGGCGGGTTTGAGTGTCTCCTTTTTTATTTTAATTTTTTTGAGCGTCGTCGTTTTTCCACCGCCTGAACCGTTCTCTCGGGTGTCGTTTAGTTCGGCGGGAAGCTGGTGTCCTTGGAGAACGCAAAGCCCAACGCGCAGCAGCCGGCGTCGCACGTCGTGCACATCAGCCAGGTCGTCACGGAAACGGCCTTCTTGAAGCGCTCCGACCGGCTGCAGGCCACGCTGAGCGGCGGCGGCTTCGTGGGCTTCTGCCAGGAAAAGATCGACGCGGCGGAAAATGAGTTTGAAAAGACGCTCTGGTCTTTCCTCAAGGTACGACGAATCTGAGAAGACGTATTCTCCTTTCTGTCAGCAATTTTCTTATTTGAGTTTTTCTTTTTTTTTTGTGTTTTCAGGCTAATTTTGAAAGTGATATTCGCAGCAAATACCTCGAACTTCTGGGGTACAACAAAGAGGAACTGGCCTTGAAGGTGAGCAGTGTTTCCTAGACGACCGTATGACGCTATATGTATATTTAATTATATATATTCTGTTTTAATATTCGTATAAAGTGTCTCTCAGTGCATCTTGTGATACACGTGTCAATTTTTGTTGTCAGATTTCCGCGGCACTGGAGGAAAAGCCTGCTGAGCCTCCGCAGGTACGCTTGTTTGGAGCATTTAATCTCACGGTGCATCGTAGTTCGTCATTTTGGGAAATACTCTTGAGAACACTGACCCCCCCCCTCTAATATCTGTTCCACAATGATGAATCTAGAGTCAGGAGACGGTTAGATAAATAGATTAGTGCACGTCTCCTCTAACTAATGATATTTCTATGTTCATTTCACCTTCCCGTTTCTCCTTTTTATTTTGCCGTTAAAATATTCAGGTGGAGGTGCCGGCTCCAATCAGGCTGCAGCCTTTACCAGAAGTCAGCATCGTGCCGCCCGCTGACACTCCCGAAGCGGCGTTCGACCTGATCGCTGCAGCAGCCGTGCCGCCGCCCGCTGGCACTCCCGAGGAGGCGTTCGACCTGATCGCCGCAGCAGCCGTGCCGCCTGCTGGCACTCCCGAGGAGGCGTTCGATATGATCGCTGCAGCAGCCGTGCCGCCGCCCGCTGACACTCCCGAAGCGGCCTTTGATATGATCGCCGCGGAAAACCTTCAGCCGGCAGCCACGATGGAACTGGACTCCGACCTCGACCCCGAGACTGAAGAGCCAGCAGCAGAAGATCCAGAAGACGCTCCTCCCAGCGAACCAGAAGAAAATGGCGACCAGGTCATTCCAGCGGAGGAAGCAGAGGAGGAAGCAGAGGAGGAAGCAGAGGAAGAAGAGATCCCCTTGGAGGAGGAGAAGGAGGAGGAGGAGGTAAACCTTCATCACAGCCCAGCTGACGGTTGAACTACAGTCAACACACACAGGGGATTCTTGTATTATTTAAGGTCGATTGGACCTTTTCTCAGCGTGGTGGTCGTGTACAGATCGGGTCCAGTATTTCTGGTCACACAGTACTCGGGTGGGTCTGGTGGTTACAATGTTACATCAGCCTCTGCAGATACACAAAAAGTTGTTCATGCTCAACACAAGTTTGTTGCATTACTCTCTGAATCTTCAAAGGAAGTAAAAACTAAATGTGAAGAAGAGAACAAGCGACTCGTATCTCATATTTATGAACTACTTAATTGCCTTTTTATACGAGCCCTGTGAAGAAGTCCACATTAAATGCATTATAATGAAAACAAAGGTTGAATCATCCTGTAAACGTTGTTTCTCTGGTGTTTCAGGAGGCGGCGGCGGCGCCGGCACCAATGGAGGAGGAGCCCAGTCCTCCTGAGACCTCGGCTCCGGTCGAGGAGCCCGCGGTGGATCCAAATCCGGCTCCGGCTCCGACTCCGGCACAAGCGGAAGGAGTCAGTCTCAGCATCAGTCCAGGTGACAACAACGATCCACGACATACACCTTCATCCAGAGAGTGGAGTTGTTCCAATAACGTCTAAAATGGGGTTGCATTGACTTCTCTTTAGTAAACATGTGTGTTGGGTGAAGATGAATTATAACGTCATCTTGTAAAATGTCGTTTTTTTTGGTGAAAAACTTGAATAAATACATTTATTTGAAGGCTTTCACAGCAAAATAAAATAGATATTAGAGAGAATATTATGACTTTTTTTGTTGTTGTTTTTTTTAGAATATTATTATTTTTTTTGTATACACTGGTGTCAGATTGGTAAGTATTGGAATTGAGAGGGAAGGGATGGTATCAAAACATTCCTAAAATAAAAATAATAATCTGTGGTTTGACTACTTCCTGCCAGATGTGGACGGGCTCATCACACAAGCCCTGCTGACCGGAGACTTTGAGGGAGCTGTTGAGCTCTGTCTCCATGACAACCGAATGGCAGACAGCATCATCCTGGCCATCGCCGGAGGCGCCGAGCTCCTGGAGAAAACCCAGAAGAAGTATTTCACAAAGACGCACAGCAAGATAACCAAGGTGAGGTTCTTTTTTTTCTGTTTTCATAAAGTGAATTTCTCTTTTTCTCGCGGTGGTGTAACGGAATGCTTTGTCCTGCAGCTGATCAGTGCGGTGGTGATGAAAGACTGGCACGACATCCTGAAGACGTGCGACCTGCAGAACTGGAAGGAGGCTCTGGCTGCTGTCATGACCTACGCTCAGCCCGAGGAGTTCTCTTCCCTCTGCGGTTAGTTCAGGGACACGTGTTTCATTTGATTAAACTTCCTGTGAATGTGTTCCCCCCCCCCCCTCTCTAACTGAAATCGTCCCGCTTGTTAGACCTTCTCGGGGGCAGACTGGAGGCAGCAGTGGACGCCCAATTGCAAGCCCAGGCCTGTCTGTGTTACATCTGTGCTGGAAACGTGGAGAAACTCGTGTCTTGCTGGACCAAAGCTCAGGGCGGACACTGTCCCCTCTCCCTCCAGGTGTGTCTCTATCTTAAACCGGCAATAACCCTTGGACACTTTTTGATCTTCACTATTTGAACTCTGTGTTTGGCCTCCACCTCCCCCGAGGGAAACATTTGACTCGTTAGCTGCTAAATGCTCCACTATGTTCACCAGCTAGTTGCTAACTGTGTCTGTTAGCGCGCAGACGCTTTTCGGAGCTGTTTTCTCTAAAAGAAAGTTGCTCGCTGCGACCAAAACATTGTTATGAGAGCAGTGAGACAAAACAGTGTGCTAAAAGAGGCTGAAAAGCTCCATGTAGGGCGACGTCCTCCAGGAGTTGGCGGAGACCAAAAGAGAACATAAAAAGCAGAGTTCATATGGATTCAAAACTCGTCGGGTGGTTAGAAACATGAATTATAATGTTGCTACATGCCGGCCGGACGTGTAAATAGGCTGCATAAAACTTAATAAGGTGATAGTTGTGTGATCTTTTTTTTGGTTGGTGGTCATGTGACCTCTGTTTCCGTCCCTCAGGACCTGGTGGAGAAGGTGGTGGTGCTGCGACGTGCAGTGGAGCAGACCCAGCGCTCCAGTCCCACTGCGATCGGCATCCTGCTGGCCGAGAAGATGAGCCAGTATGCCGGCCTGCTGGCCTCGCAGGGCAGTCTGTCCACCGCCATCACCTACCTGCCCGACAACACCAACCAGGTGTGTTACACAGGTGTTGTGTGTGTGTGTGTGTGTGTGTGTGTGTGTTGAGTTCTTTCTAAGACTTGGGCTTGATGCTAAGAGACGTTTTTATTGCCTCCGATGTCGATAAACGTTAGTGAAGCCTTCACTAAAGTCGACTTAACCTTCTAAGTTTCCCCTTTTGACCGCACAGGTTTCTGTACAGCAGCTTCGTGACCGTCTCAGTCGAGCTCTGGGGCAGCGAGCGGCTCCGGCTGCTCCGGCACAAACCCAGAGAGCTCGGTCTCAGCTGCCTGCCCCGACCCAGACTCAGCCCCGGCATTCGTTCACCCCGATCCAGCCCGCCGCGGCGCCTCAGCCCACTGCGGCAGCTCCGGTGCCCATGCTCACGCCTGCTGCCTCCGCACCTGCACAGCCGCAGTATTACCAGCCAGTATGTTCCACACACACACACACACACACACACACACACACACACACGCTTTTACTGCTTTTATCTTTGGGAATCAGGACTCAAAACAGGAAGCCAGGCTACATCTCAATTGTATGATTTATTTTAATGATGATAAATTATCATATTGAGTTATCTTCCAGCTCTAGTTGTAGCCACAGGTTGTAAACATTCATAAAGCTGTCAAAAAAACGGATTTTAGCCATTAGTTACTTGCAAATAAGAGATAAAAAATGGTGCGCGTTAGTTCTGCTCTGGATTTGAATGTGGTGAAGTGCTCTCTAACCCCTCCCCCTCTCTCATGCTAACGAACCACCTGGTGAAGTGCTCGTTGCTGCTGTGTTCATTCCATTAATCAGACGTTCAGGGTTTAAATCTCATGGGGAATTATTAATGAATAATATGCTTATTGTGTGAGGGGCTGTAGCTGTATGCCTGATACAAATCTCTATGTTAAAACTTGTAATTTGAACCCTGGCTCTGATCCAATGAGTGTGTGTGTGCATTGTGGTGTCCTTGGTGGGCCCCCCCCCCCCCCCCCCCTCCCCCCCCCCCCCCCCTCCTTTCTCCATGCGGCGGCCATCATTGGTATGTGCCGTGTCTCTGTGTGCTTCAGGTGAGGGCTGCGCCCACTGTCACCTCTTGGAGCAACCAGACTCCCACGGCCCTCCCCAATGTGCAACCGCCTCCTCTTCAGGTAGGCACACACACACACACACACACACACACACACACACACACACACACACACACACACACGGAGCTTTGATGACGACCTTAACAACGAGTGTCTTCATTGATCGTATCAACTCACAAAATTCCTTTCACCAAGGCTTTCCACTTATAATTTGTATTTTTATTGCATACAAAGTACACGCTGTCGCAGTCGTACTACTTCCTCGTAACGCGGCACCTTGAACTTTGACCCTCTTGCTCACATATCTGCTGCGCAAAGCATTGTGGGTCAGAAAAGCATGCTGGCTTTTCTACACTTGCGAAATGTGACAGACTGCATTGTAATCCTATGTATTGGGACACATTAAATATGATATATATATATATAGAGTAGTAGTATGCGTATTGCATCACCTCCTGTGATGCATGCAGCGGGCTCTTCTCATTTCTCCTCTTCCTCGTGCACCAGAGACGGTTATTGTTCTCTATTGTTGTCGTGACGCCATGTTTCAGATTTCTTTGTGTGTTTCTGCAGGCGGAGCCTCCGAACTCCATGTACGGGATGCCTCCCTCCTGCACGGCGGCTGCTCCTCCGGCCTCCTCCACTCCTGCATACACGTACTCCCAGCAGTACCAGCGTAGGTTTCTACCCAAAGAGGAGGGATAAATATATGTTTTTTAGGGTCATTAATCATTTATATTAATTGATATGACTTAGAAAGAAAAATAAGATCACACATTTGTTGCATTGTTGATTTAAATAAGACGAGCTGTAATATATAATAGATAATGTAATATATAGATAAATATAGAACAAAAAGTTAAACACACCAACTTAAAAAATAGGAAAAAGAACAATAATCCTGAAATTTAGTATTTGTCAAAGTGAACTAGTATATAAGTGAAAATATATATATATATATGTGTGTGTGTGTGTGTTCATTTTATGAGACAGAGTTGCATCAAACTACACAACCTTTATTTCTGTCTTTAAAACACTGACAAACATTTCCTCCCGTAGATGTTTGACTCTTTTTTTGCTGTTATTCACTAACAGAAGACGAGAATGAGTAACTTTTTGCCTGTTAAATCTTTTTTTATAACCTACAAGCTGCACATGGAGCTCTTCAGCATGCACTTTACTATTCTGTGCTGTTGCATGATACCGTCAGTGATAACATGCAACTGGTTTGTCACTAACGGCATGTGTTGTATCCCGTGTGACTCCCAGCATACCCCCAGGTCGACCAGTACGCACCTGGATCTGGGGGCGCTCCTCTCTATCAGCCTCATCAGTACTCCTCCTCTGCCGCGCCTCCTCCTGCAGAGCCACCCGGCTTTTTCTCTCAGTACACACAGCCGACGTCTCCGGTCTATCCCGGACATCCTCCCGTCAGCCAGTGCCTGTCCTCCTCCCCCACTTCCCGTCCTCCTTTCTTTCCCTCCCCCTCCTCCTCTTCCTCCTTTACCGCTCCTCCGTCCTCCGGAGGGTCTTTCCAGCATGGCGGGCCGGGATCTCCTGTGTCGTACATGCCTCGTCCTCCGCCGCCGATCGGATTCTCAGGTACACAGCTGATCCGATGACGAGGTGGTCGTCCTCGAAACTCTCGGAGGAGGACGCCGGATTTTAGTTTCTGTTCGGGTCAAAAATTCACGTTCTTTATTGCATCCGGGACGAAGAACGAAATGCTCCTCCAACAATGCTCATTAAATACGTATTTTAGAAAAGTCACACAGTTAATTGTGATTATGATCTAAAACATAAAATATTGCAGCAGCTAAAATGTAATATAAAATGAAAAATATTATACTGTGATAAAAGATATGTAAAAGATATACATGGCTTTTGGGCCTTCCATGAACTTCCATTAACTCTTGATATGAAGGCTATTTATTTTCTTGCAGGGCCTCAGAATGGCTGGAATGACCCGCCGGCCCTGAACAGAGCATCGAAGAAGAAGGTGAGTCTTTTGACTGAGATTATTTAAATATTTAATATTTAAATATATATATATATATATATATATATATATATATACACACACACACTGTCTTTCAGCCGCCTCCAATGAACTACACCCCTCCTGCCCCCATCACTGCCCCCATCATGGCTCCGCTGGGCGCCGACCCTCAGGCCCAGCTGGTCCCCTCTGGGGCTCCTCAAGCTATGGGCCAGGGGCATCACGGTGCCCAGACCCCCTCCTCAGGCATGCAGCAGCAGCACCAGCAGCAGCACCAGCAGCACCAGCAGCAGCAGCTCTCCCCTCCCATGAACCCTGCATTGCCCAAAACCAGTATGGAGGGGGCACCAGGAGCTCCCACTGGAGATGTTATACAGGTAAACAGATCTTAAGACGACTGTCAGCAACACTAAGTCAATACTTAGCCACTGAATCACAGAGAGGGAGCGAAGTACAACTGAATGCTGAATAAGACCAAAAATGAAGTGAAAACACACCGTGAACGGGTTAAAGATGTAAGACGAAATCACGGACAACGACGTTGTCAATCACCTTGTAGCCCCGCCCTAAAGCTTACCCTGCTTTATGGTCTGTTTGACTCTAAATGACCATAATGTACTAAATGAACATCACGCTGTATTGAAGAAGACTTGAAACTAGAGATTGAGACCAAAAACTAATGTTTACAATGTTTACTGAGGGAATACATCAAGAGAAGTAGAGTAATTTATATAGACTTCTATACAACCAGAGGAGTCGCCCCCTGGTGGTCAGGAGAGAGAATGCAGCTTTAACACATGAAGCATAGACTTCTATACAACCAGAGGAGTCGCCCCCTGGTGGTCATGAGAGAGAATGCAGCTTTAACACATGAATCATAGACTTCTATACAACCAGAGGAGTCGCCTCCTGGTGGTCAGGAGAGAGAATGCAGCTTTAACACATGAAGCATAGACTTCTATACAACCAGAGGAGTCGCCCCCTGGTGGTCAGGAGAGAGAATGCAGCTTTAACACATTTATTGCATTGGCTTCACTTTTCAGAACCGGAATAATAAAACTCAACCCTTAACTGCCAAAGTAGTTTGGAAACTAGACGTAAACATGTGTTTTTTAACGTCATCTTCTCGCCCCGTTTAACGCGCTCAGCCTCTGCGGTCCATCCCCGCGGAGAAGATCATGAAGAAGCCGATCCCCGAGGAGCACCTGGTCCTGAAGAACACGTTCGAGGGGCTCATCCAGAAGTGCTTGGCTGTAGCCACCGACCCGGTGAGTCCGTCTGACGGAGGATCAAAAATTCATCTCTCGGGTCCACAAAGTGATTCAAATGTGTGATTTTTTTTTTTTAACTCTTGTTTTCGTCTTTTCACAGCAAACCAAGAGGAAGCTCGACGACGCCAACAAACGTCTGGAGGCGCTCTACGACAAACTCCGAGAGCAGACGGTGAGTTATGACGGAGGGCGATAGTGAAGATGGGTTTTTTTAAAACAGAAATGGACTGAATTTACGGGCCTCATAGAAACAGAGTTGATCCTAAGTGACGAGACGCATTCACTAATTTTCCTGTTCTTATTTTTTACACATTTACATATTTGGAGTTTAAATATTTTACAGATATCAACTAAAACAAAACTTTAAAATAAGTTCAATTGAATTGTAAAATTAGGAAATAAACGCAGAGTAGGTGCGTTTACATCATCCGGTTTGTAAAAAAATTTTGTATTATCAATTAAAAATTTTCTTAATACGGTGCTGCAGATTATAGATCACAGTTTTAACCCCAACAGGTAAAATTACTACGACGAATAATTAAACAAGCTCACTGCAGTTTGTCACATATCGAAATTTAGACAATAGAACGGCTGAAAATACAGAAAACTAAACGTTTCCGAGACGGATAAATAATTGTTGGGAGTCCAAGTCGCAGGACGTTTGTTGTCTACAAAAAGAAAATTAACTTTAAAAACAAACGCTCTAAAACAGTTTTTGCTGCTTGATACAAAACAAAAAATGTGCACAGTTCTAATGTCCCATGATTCTGTTGCACAGAGGGATCCTCCGCTGTTGCTCTCCAATGGTTTCTCCCCGTTACAGTTTTTTTTGGGGGGGTAGTAGGACACAGGATGTCGTATGTGTACATATTGAGTCGATGCTTCTTCTCACCGACACGTGTTTTGTCTGTGCAGCTCTCTCCTGCCATTGTAGGAGGACTTCATAACATCGCCAGGAGCATCGAGTCCCGAGCCTACGCCGAGGGCCTCGGCATCCACACACACATCGTCAGTCACAGCAACTTCAGCGAGACGTCGGCGTTCATGCCCGTCCTCAAGGTGGTGCTGACGCAAGCCAACAAACTCGGGGTGTGATCGAGTCTCGGACCGGCGGGGAGTCGAGCTCGCTTCACGGGAGGGGAGGCTTTTCTTTTCTTTTCTTTTTTTTTTTTAATGAAGAATTCTGAGATTTATGGAAATCTTGTTAAATTCTTCTT
Source organism: Cyclopterus lumpus (assembly GCF_009769545.1). Taxonomy (NCBI): domain Eukaryota; kingdom Metazoa; phylum Chordata; class Actinopteri; order Perciformes; family Cyclopteridae; genus Cyclopterus; species Cyclopterus lumpus. Next base: position 4,128,791 of record NC_046977.1, on the reverse strand, counting down.
TGTGCCATTCATGTTTTTTTCTGACACAACTCAAACACAAGCCGCGCTTATCGGTCGCACTCGGTGGTGGAAGCGACTTGTGAGGCCCCCCACCCCCCCGTCATGCAAACTGCACCACGCACACGTAGAATGAAGGGCTAGAGACTAGTTCGCCGTAATCTACCAACATACATGCTAACAAGTTATGCTAATCGTTTGTTTTTTAAAATTAAAACTCAGCCATATAGATTAATATGCAATAATTGTATTGTTGCATAATCAAATTTAAAATCTTCAAATTAGCAGGCAAAATATAATAGGAAGGCACAGCTTCAGCGTATTTGATATGTAGATAAATATAAGGGAATATGGAATTTAAAGACCAACTTAAATAGGAAAAGCAACAGAAGATTCGGGAATCAAAGGACATTTCTATTTACTAAATAAAAGAATATCGCTTGTCTTAATTAATATGGCATTCATGCTTTCAGCGATCCCACAGACAACATTTAAGAAATGTTAGCTTGTTCATCTTAATGGTTGTTTCACATTTGTGCACTACAATAATGCTCAGCTACCTTTTTTTTTTATAATTCCACAAATATTCTTTCTCTTTAAAAGTAGAAAATCAGGCGTTGATTTTTACGTATAAATGCATCATCTCCTGCACACATTTTGCAAACAGACCTGCAAATGACAGAATGTGTTATTCATTTTAAATAACATGGCATTATTTTGAGTTTTAAACGTCACATTAAAAGGCAATTAAAGTAAAACTGATGCTTTAAAAAAAGAAGAAGAAGTAATTACCTATTATGACTTATTACTGGAATCCCCTCTGCTTTTTTTGGCTTACTTTTCACCACTGGTGTCACTGCGTACAACACATTGGACCAATATATTATCAGTGTGTGGGATATGTCAATGCAAAGCAATGCAATCCCATTTGTTGAGGATTTTTTATGTCATTTCAGTTTTTTATTCTTTTATTTCAGTGTATTCACGAGGCTCATCAAAGTGCAATGTTTTTTTTTTAGTTTTTTTAAATGATACTGTGCTTTTATGGAACTTTAAAGTATGCATGCTTAAAAAAAACATCAAAAGTCGTCTTTAATGGCATTAAAGGTAATTAATTATCTGCTAATTAATCAGACCTCAGAAGGAAACAGGAAGTAGACTTGTACTTGATTTTCATTCCAACTATGATGAGGGCTGTAGTTTATGTTGTTAAAGGAAAACAAGTATTTGTTTAAGATTGACTACATGCAATATTTTCTATAAATAGTATTTATTTACAACATGTTGCAGTGTTTTGACTATACTTGCTTTTCTTTTGCATTCAAATAGTTATGCGCATAACAATCCAGTAATATGATTCTGAAATTGACCATTCTGTATAATGAGAACTTTTACTTTACTTTTGGTACTTTAAGTATATTTTGATGCTTATACTTTTGTAAGTAAGATTTTGAATGCAATGCGTTTACTTGTAAGAGTACTGTAGTGCTACCTTTTACTTATATGATAATAAATAAATAAAAATCCTGTACTGTATTTTTATTTTTACAATTACGCGCTTTTATTTTGAAGGGCATATGGTCAAACCGGAAATCCTGTCTTGCCAGAATTAAACTCGTCTTTTACCTGCTGAAAGAAACCGCGGCGACATTGTTCAACCTTTAGCGGCGGTTTACTGACATTTATCAGCGGTGATTATTACAGATAATGTAGATGAAGTTTATATAAAGTATTTACAACACAAGTAACGGAAACACGGACCGTTGAGGTTAATCTGAGGGGGGGAGGGAGGCACGACAGTTTACGACAGTTACTTTACGTTTACCCTTTTCCGATCCTTTTATAGAGAAGCGTTCAGCTGCTCACATCCGGTTTTTGCTACAAGTTTCAATTTGATGCCGTTTATTAAATGCTTATAACGGATTAATTAACGTGATATATTTATCGTACACACCGAAAAACTATCAAACGTATTATAAGTCTTGGAAAGAAAGGGAATAAACAAATCTCCAACTGTAATATTCAGTATATTTAGCTTAATACCTCTAGGGATGATTGATACATATATTTTAGGATTTAGAGTTTAAAGTATATTTTGTTTTTAATTAAAAAAAATAAATTAAAAAAACAGGCTTCTGCATGAGACAAGGCATTTATTGGAAGCTTGTATATCATAATTTCCTGAATAACACCAATTATGTTTCACACGCACACACAAACCATCAATTTGGCAATTTGTTCGGGTAACTTTCCAACACCAACATTACGAGGATGGCACATTTAAATAGACACCATTAAACTGCTGAGGAGACTAGTTAAGACAAAGTATGGAATGGGAACTTCCTGTCGAGCCGAGTGCATATAATGCTACTTTCTAAAACATGACAACAGTTACACAGTTGGGTCACTGGATAAAACCTCTTACATCTGCAACGTGTGTGTGTGTGTGTGTGTGTGTGTGTGTGGTGGGAGACAACGGCACATGGATGGAAAAGGTTTACACAAATACACGTACAGCTGGAAAGCTTTAACAGTGGAGAGGTTCGACAAACAAATACGATCCATCTAAAAAAAAAAAAAAGGTAAAGTAATTTCACAGGTGTGCAGTTTACTTCCTGCGTGTTTTTATCCGTTCTCGTCCCAGTCGATCCGAGTGAGAGCGACGGCGCTCCGTAGATCCGTTTCCAGACTCGCGAAAAGGCCTCCCGACCCACCTGGCGGCTGACCGCGGCCCCACCTCCTGCACTTCTTCAACTGTCACAAGCAAAAACATGAAGAGTTGCCCAAAAAAAAAAAAAAGGAGGGAGGAGGAGAGGGAGGGCAAAGAGGAGAAGGAACAGGTCGCTGTGAGACGACGTCGAGGAACTTCTCCCCGTCTTCCTCCGCCCTCCGCGTTAAACGTGTCCCGTCAGTTCCAGCTGGCTAAAGGACGCGACGAGCTTGTAGTGGGCCCTCTCGTCATCCGTCAGCTCCGTGTTTCCGGGCCGGACCACCACCACCACGTTCACGCCGGCGTCCTCGGCCGCTTTAGCCTCTGCAACGACAAAGCATACGAGTGGATATATGGATTCAGCGTGAAGGAAAAAAAAAAAAGAGGAAGAAAAAACGAGGAAAAAAAAAAACATAGTTTTCTTCAAGAGTTCAAGGTAGTTGGTACAAATGGTCATTTCGCGGGTGACGTAATCCTTTAACGCCAAATCCGGTGGGTTTAGATGGTTTTTTAAAAATGTTTCTATTGTTTCTCCTCCAGATGCACACATGTTATGTATTGTAGAGCGAAGCTGAATGTAAACAGACAGCGAGCAGTTTGTGAGGAAGTGCTAACTAACAATGTGCACAAAGAACAGCTGAGGGGAATATAATTATATTCTTAAATCTTAATAAAATAACTCATCTTGTTTTTCACAAAGCATCTAATTATATAAAAAAAAGGATTCCAGTATGTATTATTAATTATAATGATTATTATTATGTATTTCCAATGCAGAAGACCGTAATAACCGAATTTACCTCGAGTGAGGTCGGTCAAGAATGTGATCTCCTCGGGTTGGCAGCCGATCCTCTCGGCAATCCTCTCGTAGCTTTTGCCGTCCACTTTGGCTCCTGTACTGGTGTCAAAGTGACCGTCTAATAACTGAAAGTATTTAAAATATCATCAGCCACAACACACACACACACACGACATTTACATCATGATTTAACAATTGCCGTTTCTCAATAAGATAAAAACATTTATTTAAATGCATTTCCAAAACAAATGTTCCAAGATAACTGGTAAAAAAAATAATTGTGTCAAATAATTGTGTAATAAAGCCAGCGGCTGCACTTACATCTAAAACGTCTCCTTCCTCAGAGTATCCAAACAGAAGTTTCTGTGCCTCCACGCTTCCAGACGAGTAAATGAAGACTTTTAATCCCTGACCTCTCCACCTTCTGATGGCTGGAATCACATCCTGGTAGACTCTGTTTGCAACAGCACACGAATCAGAAGATACACATAATTTAAATTACTTTTTTATAAACCATTATAAATAAATAAATAAATATATATATATATATATATATATATATATATATATATAGAAATCTTAGTTCTGTCTTTTTAAAAAATAAATAAAACATTATATAATTAAAAATATTGTTTAAATGGGCTCCTGATTGCAAAGTATTTAGCGATAGGGTTTTAATTTATATTTATATATTATAGGTTCATTTTTTTTCTTCTTACATTGCTTGTTCTATAAAATGTCAGAAAATTGTATCAAATAAAAGCCCAAGACGACGTCTTCAAATTACAAGTCACCCATCCATCCATCCATCCATTTTCAATACCGCTTATCCTCATTAGGGTCGCGGGGGCGCTGGAGCCTATCCCAGCTGACATAGGGCGAAGGCAGGGGACACCCTGGACAGGCCGCCAGTCCATCGAGGGCACATGTAGGGACATACAACCATTCACTCTCACATTCACACCTATGGGACATTTAGAGATCAATTAACCTGCAGCATGTCTTTGGACTGTGGGAGGAAGCCGGAGAGCCCGGAGAGAACCCACGCTGCCACGGGGAGAACATGCAAACTCCACACAGAAGGACCGCTCCGACCGGGAATTGAACCCGCGGCCCTCTTGCTGTGAGGCGACAGTGCTAGCCACTACACCACCGCGCAGCCAATTACAAGTCATGTTCGGTTTAAATCCAAAACCACAAAATTACCAGTTTAATGTCCCATAAAACAAAGAAAAGAAGCAAACGCTCACATGCTAAAATAAGTTAATGTTTGGCATTTTTCTCAGTAAAATAAAAATTTAAATAAAAGCCAATAATCACCCCTAGTTGGCTAGAAAATCACCATAATATGTAGAAGTTCAACTGAATTATTTTCCTATAAATCCGCAGATAGACAGTTTTAATCCAGCCTGAGAACGGCGGACCCCGACACTATTAATGCAAACTACTATACAGCACCTTGAATACCAATTATGCGTTAAAATAAACCCTCCCCTGGACTTCAAACCACTAAAGTCATTATGTTTTCCAGCTTTAATTATTAATAAAAAGACAGATGTTGTGAAAGAGTGCCGGTTGATGAACAGCACTCACGTTCTCTTCCCGGAAACCTCGTCGGAGCAGAATTTTGAAGTGAGGAAAATGATCAGGGTACTTACTCGCCTTTGATTCTCCCAGAAGCGTACGCCGCCCTCCACATGTGGCCCTGGAGCTGTTTGAGTGCGGTCGACTTCCTGTCTGCGGCCATCTGCCACAGCACATTATCCACCACTTCCCTAATGGCCTTCTCCTCGTCTGTGTGGACCGTCTGGTCCACGGCGTGGACGGGGCACGACCGGTTCTGTCTCATGTCCTCTTCGATCTGCAGCGACAGTCAAATAATTACTTTTAGAATAAACGCGCCAGCTACAGAAGAAGAATTATCCGCTTCAAGAACTCAATAATTTGAGCAAAATGAAGCAATTTGAGGAATTAAATAAACAATGTTTTTTGTAATCTTGCATTCTCACATCCTGAGTGCATTAAATTAAAAATAGAGGTTAAACATTACATTTTCTGATCTAATTTAAGAGTGTTAACATTGATCATGTGTCACACACACAATATAAATACTAATATTTTTTACGCAAAACAAATTTAAATGTGGTTGCAAATGCTTTGAAATATATTTATTGGGGGAAAAAAAGAAAATATCCATTATCTGTGCCAATTCCCAGAAATAAAATGGTGTTACAGGAATTCTTTGAGATAAACAATTCTCTACCTGTTGGAAAAACATCACATGTCTATATAATAGGAACATTTATCTGCAACTATTTTGCTATAATTTGTTGGGTTTTTTTCAAGCAAAAATTGCCAAATTTTACTTTCTCAAAACGTGAATATTTGCTGTTTTTAGCTTGTATGATGCCAAACTGATTATATTTGCGAATTAGATTGTTGGTCAGACAAAAAAAGTTATTTTAAGAACCATAAGATTGATTTGATTTATCAAGAAAATTATGTCTGGACTGATGGATAATAAAACTAATCCATAGCTGCAATAACATACACAACAATAGCCAAAGGCTTCTCCTCCTTCACTCCCTGAGCTGTTGACCGTCAGCCGGAAGAAGCTTGTTCTTGGATTCAATCTTGAAAGCCCTTCACCTCTTTACCTGTTTCTTTAGCAGATGGACATCTTGTTTGCACTCGTCTTCCTCCCAGTGATTAGACAAGTACTCCTCCAGATGCTCCCGGATGTATGGAAATAAGATATCCTGAAAAGCACAAAGTGGAGTCATTAAATGGCTCCTGAGAGAGAAAGAGAAATAAATAATTCAGATGAAAAATAAACTGGTTTGTATCCATAAAAATAAAAAGTTTTCTTTTTCATTTATTCATATTTAATTCATTGTTTTGTGCTTTTGGTAGATAATATTATGACTGTTTGTGTATTTAGTGCTTCATAAATGTTATGCTGCGTTCAAGTCAAATGGGATTAATGTACATCTATCAGGCTGGATCTACTTACAGCTGTATAATTACAAAGTAACATAAATACTGTCCAGTGACATGCTATCCTTTAAATCAGTGTTTTATGACTGTATATTAAAAGACAGATTTTGACGTGTGGGCATTTTGTATATTTATCTCGGATAATAAATAATTATTTGTCATTTTTAATTGCTACTGGAAAATGTGTATTTATTTTTAAATGTTTGCACGGTTATACTTTCATAAATATCTATTTGCTTAAGTTAAATGTTTTAAATAAATAAATAGAGCTATATATTAAGACAACATATATATATATATAACTTTGTTAGTACAAATGTAATGTTTTTTATTTAAATTACTTTCTTTTTTAATTAGATTACTCTACGTGTGTTGAGCCTTTTTATATATATATATATATATATATATATATATATATATATATATATATACGTGTGTGTGTTTAATATGCTGGTCAATTGTCTCATTGCATTCTTCACCGTTTAAACCACTAATAAACCAAAGTTATTTACAAGTTGGACGCTTGCAATTACGACAACTCCCATGTGACGTGAACGCGGCATACGGTCTGTTTTTAATCGGTCACAATTACGGTGACATTTTAAACGAGTTCGTTATGCAATGTGAATACAAAAAGATAGTAATTAAGAAATGAGCAATCGCACAACATACCTTTACAAATGTGATTGGTGTTGTTGTGCCTTCGATATCCAGCAAGAGTGCACTGGTACCAGCAGGAATTGAAACGGTGGCCATTTTTCTTTTTCAGGAGTCTGCAGCTGCCTAGCTTATAATAAGCAGCACCGCGGTGTGCTAAAGAGCCCTCGCTGGTTCTCGAACCTCCCGGGGGGGGGGGCAGGTGAAGCGGAGCACAGGTAATCCGAGAAGCTAAGACACGCGCCACCTGGTCAGCTAGCTAGCTAGCTACGCTTTCGCCATCACACAAGTCGCAGCTAACACGCACCACACACTGACTTGACTAAAACAAGAGGCGGACCGCACACATGTTTGACGCTGTCAGGTTCCTGCCGCTGCTCGGCCGGGAGGGGGCGCTGCTGAGCGAACTGCGTCTGCCGCAAAACACGCGAAGAAGAAGAAGAAGGAGAAGAAACCGGAAACGGAAGTGAGCTGCGATGAAAACAAAACGACGCTCACAAATCACCCATCAAATTGTAGCAACTGAAACTAAATTTCGCCTAATTTTAGACTCATTTTACAATTTTATAAGGTTAAATATAAATGTATTATATACGATATTAGCTTAGCTTCGCGCAAAGCCAAACCAGCGTCGCTTCCTGCAGACGACGTATCTTGAGTTAAGCTACAATTCTTCTTTTTTTTTTAAACGACAAAACAAACAATGTCGGACGATTATGAATTCAGCGAAGACGCGAGCATGATGCGAATGGACGAGGACGGGGAGGCGACCAGCGACGACCCGATGTCCGCGGTCGGGGACTGTGGCCCGATGGGGGGCGAGGCCGAGGGGTCGAAGATAGACGCCAGTAAGAACGAGGAGGACGAGGGGTACGGTGACGTCACACTTACGGGTTAAACTAAGACCCCCTACATGTAAAAATAAAATCATTCGGTTTTCAAGTGACGGAAGTAACTAATTACATTTACTCCATTACTCCACTTAAGTACAGCTTTGAGGTGCTTGTACTTCACTTGAGTATTTTTGCTTGTCATGCAAAATCATACTTCTACTATATTATACTTTTTACTTCACTACATTTGCCTGACAGCTTTTAGTTACTTTGCAGGTGACAGCTGTTCCTCCACTTCCTGTCCAGTGAAGACCTCTATCTCCAGATGTGTTGATGAATGTTTATGATAAACTGAAGGATGAAGTGTTGATGAATGTTTATGATAAACTGAAGGATGAAGTGTTCCTTTATGTGTTGATGATGAATGTTTATGATAAACTGAAGGATGAAGTGTTCCTTTATGTGTTGATGAATGTTTATGATAAACTGAAGGATGAAGTGTTCCTTTATGTGATGAATGTTTATGATAAACTGAAGGATGAAGTGTTCCTTTATGTGTTGATGAATGTTTATGATAAACTGAAGGATGAAGTGTTCCTTTATGTGATGAATGTTTATGATAAACTGAATGATGAAGTGTTCCTTTATGTGTTGATGATGAATGTTTATGATAAACTGAAGGATGAAGTGTTCCTTTATGTGTTGATGAATGTTTATGATAAACTGAATGATGAAGTGTTCCTTTATGTGTTGATGAATGTTTATGATAAACTGAAGGATGAAGTGTTCCTTTATGTGTTGATGAATGTTTATGATAAACTGAAGGATGAAGTGTTCCTTTGTGTTGAGAAACTTCTCCTAAATAAACCTCTTGGATCAGCTGGAAAAAGCATCGTCATAAAGCTGAAAACAGGCTGCAGTTCTTTTTAGAGATACGAGGTTCTCTCAGGACAGAGACCTCAAACACATGATGATCTTTCAAAATATGATGCATAGATGAAGATTAAACTAGACAACATCATATAAAAGAGTTAGAATCCAACATAAACATGAATTCAGCAGGAATATTAACCTAGAAACATCAGATATTTTAGAAAAACACTGACACAACACATTTTACTTTACATACTTTAAAGTATGTTTTCTGAAAAATACTACTTACATACTTTTACTTCAGTGAGGTTTTGATTATTGTATTTGTTGTGGAGTATCTTCACAGTGTGGTGTTAGTACTTGTTGTGAACCAGTGCCGCTTTCTCAATCTACACTGTGAGTTATGAATTCTTTCCACGTGCTTGTTTGTCAATAGGAAGATGTTTGTTGGAGGGCTCAGCTGGGACACGACGAAGAAGGACCTGAAAGATTACTTTTCCAAGTATGGAGAGGTTGTGGACTGCACCCTCAAGCTGGACCCCATGACCGGTCGGTCGCGGGGCTTCGGCTTTGTGCTCTTCAAAGAACCGGACAGCGTTGACAAGGTATAGTCCTGCTCCCAGAAGCAGTGTTTACGTTATATATAATCTGTAAATCAGACGGTATATAATGCCATATGTAAGCCGTCAAACAAGAAACTAACATTATCTGCTGTGGCTTTCCTCTTAAATTATGTGCTGCTTTCTCTCTGTTGTAGATCATTATGAACTGAATATCTTTGAGTTTTGCTCAAATTTGGCACCTTGAACTTGCATTGAATAAATAAATTGATCAAATTAACCAGCAGATTAATTGAGAATGAACATAGTTGAAGGCCTATAATAAATCTGATTCATTAGGTTAATAAACAAATATATATGTTGGGTTATTTCGTCATGCAGGTTGTCACACATAAGGAACATAAACTCAATGGAAAGGTCATTGACCCCAAAAAAGCCAAGGCCATGAAGAGCAAGGAGCCCGTGAAGAAGATCTTTGTTGGCGGCCTCTCTCCGGACACCCCTGAGGAGAAAGTCCGAGAGTACTTCGGTACCTTCGGAGAGGTATATTTCTTTCTAACATACTGAATATGGAATCATATTTCTTTTATTCATTAACATAATTAAACACTTCTCGTGTTATTTCCTGCATTCGTTGATAACGTGAACAGTTAGAGTCCGTTGAACTTCCCATGGAGAACAAAACTAACAAAAGGAGAGGCTTCTGCTTCATCACGTTCAAAGAGGAGGAACCAGTCAAGGGGATCATGGAGAAGAAGTACCACAACATTGGACTTAGCAAGGTACACGCTCCATTATTTACGGCATTATGGCGACTTTCATAACTGATGACGTGATCGCTGTGGAGCTAAAAGAAAAACCCGTATTTGTGTTCCATGTAGTGTGAAATAAAAGTGGCGATGTCCAAGGAGCAGTACCAGCAGCAGCAGTACTGGGGAGGCGGATACTCCTCCAGGTCTCGAGGACGAGGCGGCGGTGAGTGGAAGAAACTTTGCTGTCAATAACGCGCCTTTTTAGTCCCCGCTGAGCACATTGTCAAACTTTAGAATAAGAAAATTAAGTGTAAAATTGAATTGATTAAATCGTAGTAGTTCAATCATTTTGGGAAAGTACGCTTATTCCCTTTCTTTCCAAGAGTTAGATCCATCTCACGTCCGCACTGTCTCTATGAAGCCATCAGTTAGCTTAGCATAAAGACTAGAAGTTATGTATAATGGATAACTTTACTTTCACCAGAAAGGTCCCACTGAGATGTAATATCACATCCACCAGGAAGTCAAGATGGGCAGCAATATAAACAAAATATATAGTTTCTTATAAGTAGATAGAAGTACAAATGTGGACGGATGACGTCACCAAATAAAACACAATGTTCGCATGGTAATGAAAAACCTGTTAAACGTCATTAAATTGGATCAAATTAGATTTCAGGCCTGGAGAGAAGAAATAAATAAACAAAGTTTGGGACGGTACTTAATTCACGATAGTCTCTCTCTCTCTCTCTCTCCCTCTCCAAACTACTACCTGTACCATAGTGTATGTATCTGGTCCAGTAAAGATCGGGTCATTTACGCCACTTAAAGTTGTTCTCTGCGTTGGTTAATTTTAGACTCCGCCCTTTTATTCTTGTTTTTTTATGTATACACACGTTTCAGAGATTGTACGGCGTGAGAATACTGTCTCAAAGGCATTTTAAAAAGTCTAAAAAAGTGACTGAAACTCTGTCAACAACAGACACAAAGCATGCGGGAAGCAGAGGATACGTCAAAAGGAACAACTGAGTAACATTTAAAGTACTTTTTAAACAAGTCATAATAATAATAATGACTTGATCCTTTTAACTGCAGGTCCCAATCAAAATTGGAACCAGGGTTACGGCAACTACTGGAATCAAGACTACGGCAATTATGGAAATTACGGCAATTATGGCAATTACGGTTACGGTAATCAAGGATACGGCGGCTACGGCGGCTACGACTACCCCGGTTACAACAACTACTACGGATACGGTGACTTCAACAGTGAGTAAAGCCCACTCGCCGCTTCCATTTGTGTTCAGTTGCCCTTGAGGTGATTAATACACCTGTAATCAGATTCTGTGGCCCACGTTTAGATCAATCGGGCGGATACGGCAAGTCGCCGCGGCGCGGCGGCCACGCCAACAGTTACAAGCCGTATTGACGGAGGGAGACTCATCTTCAAGTAGGTACGTGGAAGACAGATTATACACCTCCTCGCTTTAAATTTAAAGTAGTTCTATTTACTTTGCTTGTTTGGTAACATTAATGTGTAATTTCTTCTTGTAAATTTCTTTTTCTCAGCACCGTGAAGTGCTTTACAGTAGTGGTAACATAGAGGCTACACACGTGTGCCGATTATTTTTTTTTAACAAGCCGGCCTTCTGCTGCCTCTTTTGCACCTTTTTTTTTTTTTTTTTTTTTTTTTTTCTTCTTTTTTTAAAAAACTGTAACGTTAACAGGTAAAGTACTGCTACTACAAGTAAATGGATGCCAAAGTTAAGGATGTGCAAGGAAACGAAAAAGGAAGTATGTTGTCTCCTAACTCTGACATACCTTGTTTGTACCTGCCAGCGGAGCTTCCTTGCAGGCCATGAGCTGACTCCCCAGATACTCTCAGGGCCCGCTCAATGCGGACCGGGTACGAGAAGCATACGCTCTCGAATGCTGCCATTTGGTATGGTCTTACAACATCCTGTATCCGCATTTCTGAACTAAAACAATATGGGACACGTTCCAGCTTTGTCATCTTTCTTTCCATTTTTTTTTTTTTTTATTTCTTTGCAACTGTTTTGTATTGTAAAACTTAAACTATATATACACATGTAATTGTCATTTTTTACAGGCCCTAACTTCCCTTCACAAGTAATGATTATTCATATGAGAAAATAACTTATTTGCTTTTCAAAGGATACGTACAGCATTCTCTGGACTTTCCAGTTCCTATTGTTAATATATGCATTCCTAATCTTATCTAAAATGCTTGTTTCTTTATTTATCTCTTGTAGCCAGTAGTCCATGAGCTAAAACCTGGTTGGTATTTGGACGAGACCGTGTTTTGGGGATGGAGATAAAGTGCTTTACTTTGTCTACATGTGTTTCTCTGTTTTGTGTTACTCACAGCGGTGGAAAAAGACTCCTCTTTTTTTTTGTTAATTTTCCTGTAACACATTTTTCTTCTTATAACCTTTTGTAAAAACAAGGAAGTTTCCAGAAAATTTGCATGTAATGCTTTCTGTAATGTGTATTTTTTTTTTTTTAACCAATTGAAGGTTTCTTCCATTTAGTATTTTGACTTCAGGATTTCTAGCTTATGGACTAACTTTTTTTTTTAATGTAAAATGTTTAAATGTTTTTTTTAATTAATTTTTTCACATTGGACATTTTAAACACGGGGGATTCCTGTTCATTTAATAATCCAACAGGGGTTTTTTTCACCTAAAGCTGATCTGCTTCTGTTTGTTTTTCGTAGGCGTCCGAGTGAGGAAAGGTGGGCTGGAGGAGCGATGGCCAGAGAGATGATGGTGGTCACCAGCAAAGATCTCTGAGCTGATTGTAAGAACATAATGAAGAGCACTATGACCTACAGTACAGCTCCTCTACACTCACCGGAGCATTTGTGTTGTATCTTTAAAAAAAAAAAACTAAAAATAACTGTGTGTTTTGGGGTTTATTTAGATTGCTGCAAATATTTAGTGGTTTGCGTTCCTCATCCCGTCTTGTTTTTTTTTGTATTTAATATTCTCCAGATTTGTGAATTTGCTTGATTTTATTACACAATTGAAATGTTAGATCGGTTGGAACAGATCACACACATATATATATATATATATATATATATATATGTATATATATATACATATATATATTTAGTGCTAGAAAAGAATGCATACAAAAGCATTGTTACAATGTATCCTCTTTAGTAGTCATCAGTCATATAATACACATAATTACAGAGTTTGACAGTCAAACATACAGTGTATATACATACACACACACACACACACAAAGATAATTTGACAGAAATGAGATAAAATAATAATAAAAAATTTGGATTTGTGATCCTTTGTGAAATGCTGGTGGAGTGTTCAAGGAAGTATTTCAGCCACGTTTCTAACAATTTGTCTTCTCATCGTGATCTTCATCGCAGCCTAATCAATCATGCACCCTTTGAATTCACATGAATATATTTTTTGCTCTTGAAAATATTTGTTTGTTTGAGCTGAAATGACCGCAGACTCTCGTGAGTGCTTCTGGATGCTCAATAAAAGAGGTGAACTTCATCCACCGTCTTCATGGCGTTCAGTCCTGAGCTGAGAGGTCGTTTTTATATAACTTTGGTGGCGAAGAGGATGATGAGGATGATGATGATCAGCACAACCACGCCGATTATGATCATCATTTTAATGTTCTTCCACCAGTATTTCCTGGCGACCCGCGTGGATGTTTTCTGGAACGAGTCGGCCTGAAAAGAAACATAAAGGAAATCAAATAAAGGAAGTACATTATCCTTTTACTTCAAGGGGAAGTCCACACATTGTACACATCAAAGTTCTCATGCATAATGTTTTTTAAAAAAAAAGTTGTTTAAAGCTTTTAGGGTCTCCAGAAGGAGTCTGATGAATTTCACTTCAAGTTTGAAAATTACAAATAATCTGGAGGTGTGAAATTAGAAAGAAGTGAGACCTCTGTAGCCCGTTGCTCATCTCTGCTGCAGACTAAAGGATACTAGCATTTAACGCACCGTGATCCCGGACATAACTGTTTGCAGTCGAGTTGCATTGTGGGTAATCTCGGAGTGTGGAATAAAAACAGACTTGTTCTGCTTCTGCTGCGTCACTTTTCCACCATGAATCTGATAATGCTATAAGATGGCAACGTTAACTCGGTACTCCTTTAAGCAAAAGTACCATTACAGTAATGTAGAAGTACTTCATTACAAGTACAATTCCTGCAAGTATTAGCAGCGATATTTTTTTGAAGTAGCAAAGGAAGAAGTATTCAATCTGCAGTCTTAAGGGGTCATGATATGATTAATGGGAGAGAAAAAGAAGATAATAAGTTCTGATAGAAACATTTTATTTTGTTGTAAAATACTGTGTAATTTGACCTCTTATGACCTCAAACACTTATTTAAATTGCCTATTCTCAACCACTGAGTTGAGGTCTCACATTGAGCTCACGATTTTAGCTGGTTCATAGCTAAACGTGCTCAATAACTAATGAGATGAACAGAAAAAGTCCAATTAAAATGCTGAATTTCTATGAGAACAACACACACCAGGTAAAAAGCATGTTTATCCTCTATGACGCTGAGGGGAAGCAGAATATTTATACTGGTTATTACAGCTGACACAACATGTATTTACAGCCTAGTTTGTTTACCCTCTTTATTGTTACGTTAGTTATGTTGTCGTCATTCATTTGGGAACGTGTGGTCCTCAAAAACAGAATTGAACAATCAGAAGTGGATCTTCAGAAACAAAAGTTAAAACTAATAATTTAAATGAAACCATTTGGGAAGTTTAGAGGGCCCTTTAGTTTGGCAAAACAATAACTCTTATCTACATTTTAAGATGTTCTATCCTAATCTGAACAGTAACTCACATAGCAAGTACAAAGTACAATATAATCTTTTCTAAAATGTAGTGGAGTAGAAGTATAAAGTTAAGTACAAGTATCTTAAAAGTGTACTTCAATGAGGTACTATCCTCTCGTGTTAAACACATTTTCTAACATTCTTGCTGTTTTAGTGAATCGTACATAACGACTCAAACCTGCAGACGTCACCGTGGAGAGATCTCATCGTGATGGGGTACTTACAGACGCCTGCAGGTCATCGGTCTTTCCGATGAGATCGTCTAGCCGGTCCCCCCTCTCCAGCACTTTGCTGATGTTGTCCGTCAGGATGACTTTGACCTCGTTGACCTGACCCTGCACCAGGTCCAGTTTAGCCGCCGAGCCGGAGGCCGGAGGCTGAGAGCGTGTGTCCGCCTGAGGACAAGTTCATCTTTTTAGTCAGAATATCCACAAGTTTTGCAACGAGGAAAAAAAAACACACTGGAAGTCGAAAGAGCAAAAACACCTTCTGTGGTCACTGTTTTCTTTTAGTTTTTTTTTTTTTTTTAAATGACCAAACCTCACTTCCTGAACAGCGGAGAGCGCTATCAGGTGTTTTTTACCTGAGGGATTGTCACATGAAGAACCTCAAGCACCGTGTTTACAAACCCTTTTTTAGTTAACAGCGAGAAGAAGAAAAACATCTTTAAAAAGAGAAATATAACAAACAATATTCAACTTAACTCATTGATTTAAAAGTACGCCTACCATCGCTGCTGTGTTTCTCAGAAGTCATACAAGAGAAAGAAAAAGGGTTTCCACAACGTTATCCAGCCATGCAGGTGCAACAATAAACTCTGAGCTCCTTGTGACTGCATGAGTCACACGGTAAGAGCTGAACAAATGTCTGCTGAAGGTTGCAGCCCTCCTCTGTCACTCATTAACCGCCTCACTCAGTCCCATTGGCTTCAACAGTCGACGTCGCCTCGGATCAGCACTTTCACTTCCTGTTTCTCGTGAACTCTGCCAGCACACACGTCTACGATTTTAGACTTTAAAACAATAAAAAGAACACATTTCATGTGAGTGTGTTCGTCCCAGTTGTGTGTGTGTGTGTGTGTGTGTGTGTGTGTGTGTGTGTTTACTTACCATCAGCTGTCAGAGCAACAGGATGAAGGCCAGTGTTGAGCTGATATCTCTGGGCAAAGGGCCCTGTCTTCAGCGCGGAGATATTTGCAAAGCAATAAATGGGTGAAGTCACTCTGTTGCTTCACTTCCTCATCCTGTGTTGTGCAGCTTGTTATTTCAGCAACTGGCGACAGATTATAAATGCAAATGCGCTGGTTTGAAGCACTCGGGTTGAAAAAGATCACGACGTAACAGCACCGCCACTCTTTGTCTTACTGGATTATTTATGTAGGAAAAGCAAGTTTATTTGAATATTAGCAGTATTGTTATTCAGTACACACACAATACAATAAATATAAATAGTGGAAATATAAGATGTGACTGAAAAGAAATAGGCTGACGCATAATGCTTATATATATATATATATATATATATATATATATATATATATATCCAACTTGCTATATACATATATTTATATATAATAAAAGTCCTGCATTCTTACATACAAGTAATAAAATATGAGCATCACTTAAAGTACCAAAAGTAAAAGTACTCTGCAGAGCCCATTTCAGAAGTTTGTGTTTCATAAGGCTTTAATAAGCTTTGTAAGGCTTTAAGAGGCTTTAACACATTAGCACAATGTTCCAGTATTCTAGGCGTAATTTACAAGGTATGACGGTCACATGTACTAAATACTGCATATTATTATACTAGCCCTGCAATAAATCTTTACGATGATGTTTTTTTTGTTCACTTATCAGCCACACAGTTGTACACTCGGCTCTGTGGGAAGCAGTTTCTGTGACTATTGTTTATGTTTGTGTACAAGTAACAGCAACCCTTTACATTGTATCTTTTAATCTGTAAAGTATGTCAATTTACTACATCTGTCAAAGTAACAAGAGGGAAATACAATATTATTTCACTCTGAAATGAGAAATAATACTATAATGTTGCAAACAAAAACTGACATAATATCAAAGATAGCGATCAGGGCTATCTTCTCATCTCAAACTCGTATCTAAATTCAAGCAAATGCTCTTTGTTACTTTTCACTCCACTAAATGTATTTCATTTATTTATTATTATTACAGATTAAACTATACAGCCAATGCAGTCATTCAAATGAGTTCCAACTTTACTGGCTTCAACATTAAAGTGATGAACACATATATTATATTACTGGACTTTAATTATGTATGCATTCTGAAGTTACGCCATTGTGCACAATCAGTATGTTTACTTTTGGTACTTTGAGTATATTTTAATTGGTAATACTTTTGCACTTTTACTTTAAATTTGAATGCAACTTGTGTTTTAGTGTTTTTTTCGTGGTACTGTGTTTTCTTTCACCACTGAAAATATGTTACCACATCTAAGGTGATTGAGGTGAGTTATCATTAAAGTTATACTATCTTTAATCATTATTTTGTATTGTATTTTTATATTTCTGTAATATTTCTGTAATATTTTGTTTAATGTTTATTTTACTAAATGTATATATTTTAATATATATATATATATATTATAATGTAATCAGTATAATATAAATTATATATATGTTATAATTTAATTTAATTAAATGTTTATATTTACGTCGTGCGTCAACGCCATCTTGAGGCTGTCCCTGCTGCTGCCTGAAGGACCCTCGCTTGTAAACGCCCCCCGTCAGCTCTTCAGACGTTTATTTAAAAATAAAACACATATATAGGGCGATAGGGCGATGAGTACTTTAACTGTGGTGTATTCATTAGCCTATTAATATTATTACTTTTATTTACAGTGTACGAAAACCGGTTGTTCCCCATACTTGTCCGTTTAATCCGCCTGTCGTAAATCGGCTTTTCGGCCGTCTAACGTTAGTTGCCGAAGTGCGACGGCAACCGTTTAATTACGTTAAATTCGTGTTTTCCAGCACCGACCGACGAGCTGAAGATGAACCCGAGCGGAGCGCGTGTGAGTGGGAAGACTTTCCTGTTCACGTCGGAGTCCGTCGGAGAAGGACACTCCGGTACTGCGTTCATGTTTAACTGTATTTATAACTACTGTGGTAGTACTGTCACATGGCTAAGTACCACGTTGAGGTACTTTAGTATTTCCAGATATATATATTCCACTATAGAAAATACCATCCCTTTTACTCCACTCCTGTTTATTTAACAGCTTTAAGTTACTTTAATTATTATTATAGATTAAACTACCAAACAGTATATAAAGTAGTTGAAATAAACACCACATTTACCAGCTGCAACATTTAAGTCATGAAGCAATGATTATAATACAATAATGTCATTCATTTTATTCAACAATATAAACAAAAGAGATAACATAGTATTAATACACTGTAATGTGTAATGTTGCTACTTTTACTTAAGTACAAGTCCTGAGTACTTCTTGTAAAGTACTCATTATGCCCATTCCAGAATATTTTACATAATAATACTGGATTATAATTATTGATGCATTAATGTGTTCGTCACTTTAATGTTGCAGCAGATGAATGTGCAGCAAATTTGAATTACTTTATATATACGGCTAAGTAGTTTGATTTATAATAATACTTCATCGTTAATCAGTTAATACAGTATATATTTCCATCCATCCATCCATTTTCAATACCGCTTATCCTTAATAATCTTAATATTCAGATTAGCTAATGTTGTCAAATAAATGTACAATACTGTCTTCTGAATTGTAGTGGATAGGAGAGTAAAAGAGCATATAACGGAAATAATAAAAAAGTACTTAAGGACGGTACTTCATTACCTTTTTAACCGTGGAAAGTATTTTGCCCCCGACGTCATGAAAGATGTATTTATCTTCTGCATACGAATCATTAAATCACATTCAGCAGGTTCTGAAGAGTAGTACGAGTATTCACTTATTTATTTTCCGTTTCTGATTTGTGTTCTCAGATAAAATGTGCGATCAGATCAGTGATGCCGTGCTCGATGCGTACCTGAGTCAAGACCCCGACTCTAAGGTGGCCTGTGGTGAGTTCTGTGTCATGATATCAAAATTAAACCCGTTTGGAGGATTAAACTGCTTATCCAGATGCATCCAACTAACAATAATCACAAAACAGTAGTTCACAATTAACATTTTATTTTGCAGAAAATAAATATATAATAAATTAATTAATAATAAATATATATATATATATATATAAAATATATATATATGAATATATAAATATATATATATATATATATATTAATATATATATGAATATATATATATATATATATATATATATATTTATGAATATATATATATATATATATATATTCAGATTCAGTTAGAATGCAACAGTTACAAGGACATCTTTCTGAAAAAGACTAAATATAAAAAAACATGATGTTTTGATACAGAATGTGTGGCGAAGACGGGAATGGTTTTACTGGTTGGAGAAGTGACGTCTAAGGCCATCGTGGATCTCCAGTCGGTGGTCCGAGACACCGTCAAGAAGATCGGCTACGACGACTCTTCAAAAGGTGTGTGTGGAAGGTGGGGGGGGATTCTTATTTAATAACTCCTCTCTTAGATTTAGGATTGACTTGAGTCCCAACTGTGCTCCGCAGGTTTCGACTATAAGACCTGCAACGTGCTGGTGGCGCTGGAGCCGCAGTGTGAGGAGATATCGGACTGTGTGTTTGAAGGCAGGGACCAGGAGGACATCGGGGCCGGAGACCAGGTTCAACATTTTATTTTTAATATAAATGTATCAGAAGCTGATTGTACATTTCCTTCACAAGAGTCCACAGCCATGCTCGCAGCTCTATGAGGCTGAACAATTCCAAAAAGACTTGTTACGCTGTAAAACGCTCCCTTTTTTTAAAATTTTACTTGTATTGTTTGTTTTTTTAACTTAATATTTTAGTTACCAGGAGGAACTTTTGACTTCATCCTTTTGCCCGCTTTAGATTCAACTTCTTAGGAAGCAGAAATGTCGTTAGTGTTGGTCGGAAAGCAACGTTTTGAACAAAGGTACATTTATAAAAAGTTTAAAAGAAATCACAATAAAGTTATTATAAATTATGCTGTATTTCAGCGAGGACCAAAGTGGTGGATAGATTTTTTTTAAACTGCTTTTACAAGATTTGAAGAGACACTTTTAACATGGCGTCTCAGACTTTCTTCTCCACGTGTGTCCGCTCGTCTCCTCAGGGTTTGATGTTTGGCTACGCCACCGATGAGACCGAGGAGAGCATGCCCCTCACCATCCTCCTGGCTCACAAGCTCAACTACAGGATCCGAGAGCTGTCGCTCAGCGGAGAGTGTCCTTGGATACGACCGGACTCCAAATCACAAGTGAGCCGTCTTTTTAAAAGCTCCGACTCTGACCCCATTCGGATTCAATACGTCTTCAACGACTTTTACAACAGCGTACAAAGGCGAAAAGAAGCGTTAACCGGCGCTCGGCTCGCTCGCCCTCCTTTTTCCTCCTTCCATTCTCAGAACCAGAGTTACTGCAACTGCTCCCTCTCCTCCGCAGGTCACAGTGGAGTACAGAGACAACTCGGGGGCCATGGAGCCCCTGCGAGTTCACACCGTGGTCATCTCGGTGCAGCACATCCCGGACATCACCCTGGAGGAGATCAGACGCAACCTGATGGAGAAGGTGGTGAAGGTGATCATCCCCGCCAGGTACTTGGACGACAAGACCATCTACCATCTACTGCCGAGTGGGAAATTCCTTAAGGGCGGCCCACAGGTGAGTGAGGACTGAACCACAGAAGGGGAAGGGGGGGGGGACACGTAACACAAATACATCCATGCATCAAGCAGAAGTTTGACGTTTTCTCGATGGTGTTCGTTAAGAGCGATGCAGGACTCACGGGGCGTAAAATCATCGTGGACACATACGGAGGATGGGGCGGTCACGGAGGAGGGGCTTTCTCCGGAAAAGACTACTCCAAAGTGGACCGGTCCGGAGCGTACGCGGCACGCTGGGTCGCCAAGTCTTTGGTGAAAGCCGGACTGTGCCGGAGAGTCCTCGTTCAGGTGAGGAGGGTTAGAGCCTCGGCGGCGCCGTTTGCTGCAAACTAAACTGGCCACGAATGATTTTAATAAATACGACGACATCATTATTATATTGTGGATTGATCCTCTAAAGTGGTGTCGTCCTCTTGCTCTTGGTGTTAATGTCCCAAACGGTATATTGTAGTAATGTACAAGTGCATTTGGAGCGCTGTGTGTTGGACCGTTTTCCTGCAAACGTTTCACAATAAAAGCCTGGACAGGAAATTAAAGGATTTCCTTCCACGGAAATCGATAGAGGGCTTTTATTTTTTTTAGACAGGAAGTGTTGAGTTTCTACGATTTACATCCGATCTCACCAGAAGTCAGAAGATCTTCTGATAGCTGATCGATAACGACCTGTGTTCTGGTTTTTAGATCTCCTACGCCATCGGCGTGAGCCGGCCGCTCTCCATCTCCGTGTTTCACTACGGCTCATCGAACCGGGACGAAGACGAGCTGCTGCAAATAGTGCAGAAGAACTTCGACCTGAGGCCCGGGGTCATCGTGAAGTACGCGTTTCTCTTTTTTTCACAACTGAGAAAAACAACTCTTGTTTTTAGTGTTTTATTATTATTTTTTTAACGTAAATATAAGCGTTAATATAAACTTTTTGTTTCTTTTGTCCAGAGAGCTGGGGTTGAAGAGGCCGATCTACCAGGCCACCGCCTGCTACGGTCACTTTGGCAGAGAGGAGTTCCCCTGGGAAAAACCAAAGACTCTGGTGTTTTGAGTTTTTTCGGGGGGTCGGGTGGGGGGGGGGGTCAATCACATCCTCCTAATAGTCAAATATTCAAGGGAATCTATTTTCTCCAAATACTGTGAGCTGAAAACATAAATGTATTCTACTCTTTGACCATAAACTGTAAAGGCCTTTGTTGAAGAATTCATTTTGATTTTAACAAAATCATGATTTATGTTGTTTCCCTGTATTGGTAAAAGAAATAATGATCATGCAGTGAATGTGATTTTCTTTATTTTGAATATCGTGGATGAATTGTCAGGTATTGTCAAATTTTATTTTAAAAAATGCTGCATTTTTAGTAATATTTGGTGATTAAAACACGACACGAACATCCTCATGTACTTCTGTCATCTTAAATTTGAAGTCCTTTTACTTTACTTGATTCGCAGCTAGAAAATGGCCATTTGAGTAATGATACTTATTTACTTTCCACCACCATCTTGAGGTGAGTTATTACAGGTATAATGTGTAATAAGTTTAATTTACTTGTGTTTAGTTGTATTTCACTTTGTTTTGTTTCATGTTTTTTGTTTTATTAGCGCACCGATGAAGTTATTCTAATGTTTATTTATTATTATTATTATTATATATCTTCCAGCTTGGGCTCATGCATACATCATTTAAAACATCCTGAGCGAGCTGATATGTGGTTGTCCGGCTACGGTCGGACAAAATGGCTCAGTGGCGCCCCCTGGTGGGGAGCCCCAGCGTTGCGTTTCACCGAGCATAGAGGTTATGTTTGAAACCCAATCCAAATGAACCTTTTCATTATATCAATTTCACAATTTCAAAAACAAAAAAAGGGGGTCTTTGAAAGGTTGTTTTAATTTGTTTAAATCTGGACCAGGAGGGCGACTTTCTCCGGAGGCTTAGCCCAGAAGAGCGCCTCTCCCCTGGGAAGAGGCGGACAGAGACGCCGCTGGGAGGGACTCACCGAGCCCCAGGCTCACGTGCTCCAAGAAGGTGTCATCACGGAATGAGGTCTCCGATGATAAGGTGGCGTTGTGCTGATATTAATAAAGTAATAAATTAATCAAGGTGTTGCAGGCCCGCATCACATTGCATGACATTTCGCTTTTATCCACTTAATGAGGAAGGCGAACAGCTGATCAGCTGACCTCGACACAGGAAAGGTCAGACTACCTTCAGTAATACAAATATTAAAATGTTAATCCTAAACGCATTAGGAAAAAAAATTCAAACAAAAAATATTTGAAAGTCTATATCAAGATATATTATGCTAGATAAGAATTTTTTTTTTTAAGTTTAAAATTGACATTTTGGATGAAACTCTTCCTCGAACATGTTTATTTTTTACCATTTGCTCTGTTGTTGTATGACCTCAACTGCAAATGCTTTGTTGCTATATAAATATGAATATATATGTATGTAGTAATATACCTTATATGTTATCAATTGCGATTGTTATTACATGCTTGTAGGTGAGTTTTTATTAATGTGTAATGCATCTCCTTTGACATTCTGTTATGTTACAGACAGTACAGCATATTTACATTCATTAGTTACAGGCTTACATTTAGGATTGTATTCAGAGCTCAAGTCCTGGGTCCAAAATGGGCCCCAACAATGCTGCTTGCAGCTTTAATTTGACTTCAATCTTTTTCTATGTCATGTTAATTAATTTTGCTTTGTTTGATTGCATTGGACAACATGTGTAGTCCCTCCTCCAATAACCCTGTGATGACCTGAACCGCCACTGGATGGAGTCACAGGCTGCACAACATTCATCAGGAGTGTGTGAAGAACGATGGAAAGTTGAGCTGCCGACACTTTTATGTTCAACAAGGAGGTAAAACGACCTCCACCCCTCCGAATAACTGAGAATATAAGGGGGAGAAGTGCTTTTACATGTGCGCAGTGTGTATTCCTTACAGCTGAGGATAAAGGAGAAGCTGTACACCAATCACAAATGGGGAGGCAGATGCTGTGATGGTACAGTGGATCTGATTGGCTGAAGCGGAGCGCACGCGCCACTCGCTCTACTTCCTTTTGAAAGTTACTTTTCAGCTTCTGGTCGACATGGTGGCAGCAAAAAAAAGACTTCATGGATTTAGAGTTTTATTTTCGTTTTGTTTGTCCTATGAGCCGAGTTCCAGTTAAATAACCCGTTCATTTGTTTTATTTTTAATGGACCCTGCAGGCAGGAGAGGAACATACTGGGGTGTGTCTGGATATTTAATATGTAAACAACCCTTTTGTTTTTGTTTTGCACATTCGAGGGAACATTAAGAAGACAGCTAGAGGTGAACCTCGAGCTCCAGCATGCCGGGGAACAGCGGGCTGTACGCGGGGAAGAGGAGGAAGAAGCCCGTTCAGAAAAGGTCCGTTTTTAATGTTTGTTTTTGTGTCACAAACAGACCCGAGATCTGTGAAAGTGAGCGGGGTTAATGCGAGTCACTGCACGTCACACCTCCATTAACACGGCGTTATTATTATTAGGATTAGTACTAGTATAGTAGTAGTTGGTGTAGTAATACCACCAATCCTTTGCATTCACCAGTTTTTCCCCACCGAGGCACCATCAGGTTGTTGTTTGTAGTTTGACTTCAGTGATGAGTGATTTATCGGACAGATGGACAGCTCACCTGCAGTGGAGGGTCACGCGAAGGTAATGACGTCAGGGGGAGATAAGGGGGAGTGGGGCAGGTGATACTACTATAAATACTCTGTTACTGCGTCGAAAGTGTCTTTCTGAAGTAAAAGTACAAAAGTATCAGCATCACAATACTTTAAAGAGTACTCATTGTGCAGCGTTTTAGAATAATATAAACATAGTGGATTAAATTGATGCATTATGTTCATCATCTACATGCATCTGATAAGGGTGCAGCTAATTTATATTCACGTATATACTAGAACTGTAATAATACGTCATCATTCATCAGTTGATTCATATTTGTTATGACCAATCTGTAAAGTAAACAAAGCTGTCAGATGTATGCAGTGATGTTAAAAGTACACTATTTCCCTAGAAAATGTAAAAACTCACGTAAAAGTACATGAAAAGTACTTCAAAAACTATTTTGATAATGATTCAAGGCATTAAAATGTACATTTGTTCAAATGATTGTAATATTTTGGTGATAATGTTAATGTGTTAGTATTAATGTTGAGGTTTTGGACTAAACAAACATTGTGAAGGCATTTCTCAATGTTTTCACTATTTTTGTAGAAAACCAAACAATTTATTGATTCAAGGAGAAAACAATCAGCAGATTAATCTATAATGAAAATAATCATTAGTTAATAGTTGAGCTCAACCAACTGAAACAGTACAATCCTGCTTTTGCAGTATCCCATGAATCATAATAATCTAATGATGAATAGATGTCACATGTTACTTAAGTGTCACTTACTTTTAGTTAAGTAACATTTTTGAATGCATCCTAACTGACGTTTTCTTTAATTGTAGTATTAATAATGAGGTGCAGGATCTAAATACTTCCTGCACCAGTCAAAGGAAGTCCAGAAGTCTCGCCTACGACTCTGAAAACAACGGAGGGTTGACGACGCTGTTAAAAACAGCATGCTGCTTTACATTTGGACCAATAAGACTCCGTAGGTCCATCAAGTCTTCTTCACGCCGTACGCCCTGATATCTCGTTGTGTCCGAGACACCCGAGCCGCCCGAGGCCGGCGGCCCGAGTCCGGCGGCCCGAGTCCGAGTCGATCACGTCGATCACGGAAAAGCTTCGACTCGACTCCAGAGCTCCCTGACGAGCCTTTTCCTTTTTAGGACGTCTATATTATCTCCAAAAAAAAATCTGATAGAGTCCTTCCGTAACTCCATTTGATGATTTGATTTGACGTCGGACGGTGAACATTTCAGAGGAGATGAGGGGAAATAAACCCTTAATTCACATGATTATAGGCTCCATTGACAGAAAGTCATTTTAGCTGATCGCACTTAATTCAAACTGAACAGAAACAATAATAAACTCATCAAAAAACATTTTTGATTAGTCTTTCCACTCTTCCATCAATCACCAACTTCCCTTAAATTCACAGTTATATGTGAAAATAAACAGTTGTTTCAGCCACGAGACTCCTGCACACATATGCACACTAACTATTGTTGAAAAGATCATTTACTCTCCCTCTTCCTCATTCCTTCCTTCGATACTGTCTCTCCTCTTCCCTGCATCTTTCCTCAGATCTCTGTTGTGTTTGGTCGGGGGAAAAGCTTCTGCGTGTCCCGACACGTGGCAGAGGAATTACATTGGGGTAATTTGTAGTAATAATAACTCGCGGAGTCGTGACGTAACTCTGTATTTTTGGTCGCGTACTGTTTAGCCACGCCATCTTCAATGTCTGTCAGCACACAATGAACTAACTCAACTACTTTTGGAGGGGTTGCCATGACGTTTAGTGCAGACGTTCATGATCCCAAGAGGGTGAACCCAGCTGACTCTGGTGGTCCTAAACACTAACGACGCCTGGATGGGTTTTTATGACATGATGAATTGCAATATATCAACTTAAAGGATTCAGTGATACTAACATTAATTGCATTTTATAGATGAGTAATATGTTATAGTTGATAATTGATCACTATTAGTTTGTATCAGTGTGTAAATCCATTCATTTGTATTAAAAACAGTGGAAAAGTACTCAATATGTCTTGTTTTCCCAAAACATAAAATAAGCAGATTCTTACATTCGAGAAGCTGGAACCATCAAACATTTGCTGTTTTTGCTTCAATAAACACTTTAAAGCAAATTAAAAAGTAGGATTATTATTATTATGACTTAAATGCTGCAAATGTTCACATCTCTGAAGCCGAAGTCATGGACTGATTATCGAGATAGTTTCCATTTCCCTTTCAGTCGATCGACTAATTCATTTGTTTTCAGTTGTGCTCGTACATTTTAATTTTAAAATATGAATTCACAAAGTACCTAAAGATAAGTCGAGAGTGGCAGGAAAGTACAAAGTACCTCAGTTCAGTACTTGAGTGAATGGATACTTTACACCACTGATTTATTTGTGGACGTCATTTCAATAATGAACTCTCAGTTAAATCTCATATTTCCGGGGGAATGTTCTTATGAATATAACAAACTCAGCCTCCTAAAACCAGGAAGCCGAGTCTCCGTTTGATGCTTCCAACGGTTTATTTGGGAAGCATCAAACTCTCAAACTGGAATGTTTCTCAGCAGACGTGTTGTTGTTGTTGTTGTTGTTGTTGTTTTTAAAGTCGTTTGAAGGCCAATGAAGACGAGAGCTCGTTACAGGATGTGAAAAGTTAAAACCTCAAAACTCCCACTTGAACTCGAGCTGTACATTCCAACCGCGTGTCGTAGATCGTCGAGCGGAGCGAACAAGTTTTAGCAAGCGAGCGTCTCTCAACAAAGCGTCTTTGTCTCGCGTGTCCTCTGCAGCGCCGAGCCGCCGGCGGCGAAGGCCAATCCCTCCAAACGCCACCGGGACCGTCTGAACGGAGAGCTGGAGCGCCTCACCGGCCTGCTGCCGTTCTCCGAGGAGGTCAGAGGTCGTCTGGACAAGCTGTCCGTGCTGCGGCTCAGCGTGGGATACCTCAAGGCCAAGAGCTACTTCAACGGTCAGTGACCTCCACCTCGGAGCGCTGTGGTAACACAATGAAGCTCTTCTAATATGAGATCAATTAATATGATATCATATAATATTGGATCAAATTAGATCGAATTAAACCATATTAGGTAATCCCGAAGGACATTCTTGTGCAAGAGTTTGATCAAAGTTTACAACAGAAGCATAACAAAAAAACAATAGAATACAAATATAAACATGTAGCAACAATAGAATAACACTTGTTATTTGTATAAGAAGTGATTCTGACAGCAGGGCCTCATATAAACTAAAATATAAACATATAGGAACAATAGAATAACAATTATTGTTTGTATAAGAAGTGATTCTGACAGCAGGGCCTCATAGAAACTAAAATATAAACATATAGGAACAATAGAATAACACTTATTGTTTTTGTATAAGAAGTGATTCTGACAGCAGGGCCTCATATAAACTAAAATATAAACATATAGGAACAATAGAATAACACTTATTGTTTGTATAAGAAGTGATTCTGACAGCAGGGCCTCATATAAACTAAAATATAAACATATAGGAACAATAGAATAACACTTATTGTTTGTATAAGAAGTGATTCTGACAGCAGGGCCTCGTAGAAACTAAAATAAAAAAGTAATTTTGAGCTTGATATTGAGAGGGATATTGTCAATAATATTGAAAAGTAGTAAAAAGTTATATTGCATATGATATTGAAATGTAATATATATATATATATATATATATATATATATATATATATATACTCATTTACTATACTTCAGTACACATTTGATATTGTGTATTCACTCTACTACACTTCATTAGTGAATTGTTGTACATTTTACTCCTGAAAGCTTTAGATACTAATATAAATCAATAATTTTTGCATTAAAAACAAATGATTAGTCGGTTGACAGGAAATTAACTGGCAAATATTTTGGATAATTGTTTTGTAATTGTTCATATAAACAAATGTCACGCAATCGCCTTCTTAAATTAAAGGTTTTCTGCTTTTCCTTGTAATAATAATTGGATTTAAAATAAAAGCAATTGTTGCAAAAAATCAAAATATATAATATAAGAAGAATACTATAAAAGTATGATACAAATACTATAACAGATATTGACAATATATCAGAATTAATAACAAGCTGTGCAGTTTTTAGGAGGAGTTCTGTGCAAAAATGTGCAAAAGTTCACAGAAGGAATAGTTCATTAGTGGTTAATATATTAAAATAAGCTCCACCTACAACAGTAGAATCCAACTTTTAAGTTAAAGGATGAGTAATAATAATCTAATAGAATATATTATAGTAGAAAAGTACAATTTTCAAAAGCAGGACTCTGTGGAGTACTTTCACAGAGTGGTTCTTCTACTTCAGTAATGCGTGTGAACACCTCACGAGTGTGTGAGGAATCGAGGTGTCAGGTGAGGAATGGAGGTGTCAGGTGAGGAATCGAGGTGTCAGGTGAGGAAACACGCAGCGGCGGACATCTTTTAGTGGCCGAGCTCCGAGTGTTCTGGGTGTTGAGGGAACCCGACACCTTGAATCAGTGTTGAGTTTCCGACAGCTGACTGAAAGGTCGAGCTTTTCACACACTTTACATTATTGTCTTAATTCCAGTGTCTTTTCTTTCTGGTTGTTTACCAAAAGATGTTTAAAGCACAAGTCCGGTGATGGAAGATATCTCGTCTCCCACTCAAAACATCTCAATGAGCATCACCACCAACACACTGCAGTTTATTTTGACACCAAATCTGGATCAGTGCCCAACAAAATAAAAACGAGCACATTATTTATCCTTTTACATGTATGAGACATGTTCTGAAGACGTAAATCTTCAATAGGAACCAATGGGTCGTGAGGCTGAAGGACGCAGACAGGAAGACGGGGAACGTACCGACAGACGGACCGACACACGTTCTCGATTTATGGGATGGATATAGAATAACGACAGCTGCGCTTGTGTATGTTTGGCCACCCTGCGTCAGCTTATTGTTTTTATTTCTGTCATGTTCTCTAGAATTATTATTGTATTATTGCATTTCCATACATTTGGAAGACTCAAACGATACATAAAAAAATAAATAAAAAAAAATAATCCAGTTTTTTTAGTAGCCTGATTTAATGCCTCATCGCCATCGTTCTATGACCACTTAATTAAAAGCTGGGGGACAAAGTATGACCACTAGCCTTTACGTGGAGTCATACTTCAAATATTCGTGTGCACAGTTTGAACGATATTTTATTTTTACCCCCAAAGCAAACCAAGATGCTCCCACCAGCTGTTTCAACCTAAATATACTTTTATTTTTTATTTTTAAACAAACCAAAATGACACAGTAACCGGTGCCATCGTGGCCACAGATGTTCCACCCAATGATCCCAGCAGTCTCTCTCTCTCTCTTTGTGCCTCTCTTTGCTCTGCTATCGCAGATCGCTGCTGTTGATGGAGCAGAGACGGTGTGTGTGTGTGTGTGTGTGTGTGGGTGGGGGGGGGGGAAGTTAAGGGGAGTCGGAAACAGAAAGAGAGGGAGCCGGCAGGTGAAGGGCGAGGGAGAGGCTCCCGTCGGATGAAAGTAGAATCTGCATCTGCATCATGTGATCATGTGATCATGTGATCGCCTTTATCTCCTCCTCTGCTTTGATGTTCATCCAGTATAGAAGTGTAGAAGAAGTGGACGTCTCAGCGTATTGTTTTTAAGTTCATGTCAATGCTGAAACTTTTGTACTTTTACTAGTAAAAGGTTTGTGTGTGCGTGTGTGTGTGTGTGTGTGTGAGAGAGTGCAGGAAGGTTAAGCACAAACTCATCTGTTGTTCCCTTGAACGGGTCCCAGGTTGATGCTTCTGCCGTCACCACGGTGAACCCCTGTCGCCGTAGTAACAGACTCCAGAGTCTGCACCGCACAGGAAGTCGGAAACCGCGGGGAGTTTCTGTAGAGCTGGATGATCGCGATGATGTCTGCTTCCTCAAGGGGGGGAGTGTGTGTGTGTGTATGTGTAGGGGGGGTGGGGGTAACGAGGTTGCAGCGAGGTCAGCGGCGTCATTAACGGTATTTTTCCTGCGAGATAAATCTGCCGAGTCATGGACCGGACGAGGCTTTGACACACAACACTGCTGCTGCGTCATTGGACACATTATTACTTTAATAGAGTTTCAGGGGGCTGGAAATGAAAGTTGATGCATTAAAGGAAGCAGAAAGGAAGCAGATTTTCTCCTGATTTAATACTCACTTGCTCATTTGTGTCAACGGACGGGACATAACGGAGGGTTAGGGGTTAGGAGTTCACTTGTAGGAAACTTTAAAGAATGCAGGTTCAACAGAAAAGAAGTGAAGAGTTGAACTTTGATGAAGTTTCAGTGCTTAAAGATATTATGCCAGTTTCCAGGTATCTTATCAGGTAATATTCGCTTACCTCTGGTAGCAGATATTCATATTTAACGCTTGATAATTGCTCTACGTTACATGTTGTGTTGGCTTGTTTATAAAAGAAAGACAATGTTTTTTTTGGATCTATAAATATGAAGTATTGTATCCCAATATTTTATAGGGATTACATATTATATATATATATATATATATATATATATAATATTATATCCCTATATTTTTAGGATAAATATAAAAATATATATAATGAAATTAATATTTTATGAATATAAAACAATAGTTTTAGAAATATGTTTTTTGGTGTAGAAATCTCAAGACTTGCATCATGTCTTTACCCTCTCAGTCTATAGTTTTGGTTGTATGAATGACATATTGCCACTTTTCTTTTCTGTGCTTCAGCATCGCTGCAGAAGCATGTGAGGTCGGCTCCTCTCGCGTCTGCAAACGGCCGAAAGGAACAGTCGGTGTCTCTGGATGGAGTGAGCTTCTCAGAGGGGGAACTCCTTCTCCAGGTACAGAACCAAACACACATTACAAGCGTAAAGTAGCCGTGTATTCATTTTGGATTTCTGTTATTCCTGCAGGCTTTAAATGGGTTTGTGTTGGTCGTCACGACTGACGGAACGATCTTCTACACGTCCCCGACCATCCAGGACTTCCTGGGCTTCCATCAGGTTAAACACAGTGTTAACATCTGTCTTTGTACCAGTGATGAAGGAAGTATTCAGATAGCTTAAAGGAACTTTTAACTGGTCCTGAACCAGTCTCAGTTTAGTCCATGGTCCTCTATATGACCTCCACCAGTAAACAGACCATCAAGGAGAAGATGGTCTTAAGGCTACTGGGGGAACCAGAACCAGAACCAGGACTGAGAGGGGCAGACTGTCAGACCCTGCTGCAGTAAAACGAGAGGTTTTCTAAAGGGACACTACCACGTTAGTCCACAGGGGGCGCCAGAACCAACACAACATGAAAGTTCCTTTTAGTAACTTTAAGTGACAGTACTGTTGTTTAAGAATACTCTATTACAAGTCCTGTGTTAAACACATTACTTAAGTAAAAGTACAGAAGTATTAACAGACAAATGTAAGTGTCAGTGTTACATTTCATTCAGTTTAACACTACTTCTGTTTTTAAACATTTTACAGCTCCCTTACTCCCTTATTTTGAATATATTTCTCACATTGTTTATTCTCAACATCTTTTTTTTGCATCTATGATTGTTGAACATTTGCTGTTTTTGTTTTTTGTTGAGCACTTGGCGTAAACCTGATTATGATTCCAATTATAGATGTGGAGTAATAAGTACTAGTATATACTGAAATGTGGTGGCGTAGGTGTTTAAAGAAGCATAACACAGAAGTAAAGTACCTCTAATTGTACTTGTAGTATGTAAACTCCTTCTTGTAGTACTTGTAGTAACGTAAATACTTGTAGTACGGTAAACTCCTTCTTGTAGTACTTGTAGTAACGTAAACTCCTTCTTGTAGTAACGTAAACTCCTTCTTGTAGTACTTGTAGTAACGTTAACTCCTTCTTGTAGTACTTGTAGTAACGTAAACTCCTTCTTGTAGTAACGTAAACTCCTTCTTGTAGTACTTGTAGTAACGTTAACTCCTTCTAGTAGTAAAGTAAACTCCTTCTTGTAGTGCTTGTAGTAACGTAAACTCCTTCTTGTAGTACTTGTAGTAACGTAAACTCCTTCTTGTAACGTAAACTCCTTCTTGTAGTGCTTGTAGTAACGTAAACTCCTTCTTGTAACGTAAACTCCTTCTTGTAGTGCTTGTAGTAACGTAAACTCCTTCTTGTAGTAACGTAAACTCCTTCTTGTAGTGCTTGTAGTAACGTAAACTCCTTCTTGTAACGTAAACTCCTTGTAGTGCTTGTAGTAACGTAAACTCCTTCTTGTAACGTAAACTCCTTCTTGTAGTACTTGTAGTAACGTAAACTCCTTCTTGTAACGTAAACTCCTTCTTGTAGTGCTTGTAGTAACGTAAACTCCTTCTTGTAGTAACGTAAACTCCTTATTGTAGTACTTGTAGTAACGTAAACTCCTTCTTGTAACGTAAACTCCTTATTGTAGTACTTGTAGTAACGTAAACTCCTTATTGTAGTAACGTAAACTCCTTATTGTAGTACTTGTAGTAACATAAACTCCTTCTTGTAGTAACGTAAACTCCTTCTTGTAGTACTTGTAGTAACGTAAACTCCTTATTGTAGTAACGTAAACTCCTTATTGTAGTACTTGTAGTAACATAAACTCCTTCTTGTAGTAACGTAAACTCCTTCTTGTAGTACTTGTAGTAACGTAAACTCCTTATTGTAGTAACGTAAACTCCTTATTGTAGTACTTGTAGTAACATAAACTCCTTCTTGTAGTAACGTAAACTCCTTCTTGTAGTACTTGTAGTAACGTAAACTCCTCCCCTCTCTCTCCAGTCCGATGTGCTCCACCAGAGTGTGCATGATCTCATTCACACGGAGGACAGAGAGATGTTCAGATGTCAGCTCCACTTCGCCCTCAAACCCAGCGACTCGCACTCGGACGTGAGAGCACAAGGTGCGACTTCAACTCGTCAATATCTACCTGTCAAATATATATAACACATGTTCTTATCAATCGATAAGATGATATTAGAACACAACTATTTCGATTGAACACATTCCCGACTTCCACTTTGTCGGTTCAACGGATTTTCTTTTTCTTTTTTTCTTTGTCTCGATCAATAAAGTTTTATTTGAATAGCGCCTTTCAAACAAATCGATGCACCACCAAATAAAGTTAAGAAAAATAATAGAATGAATAAAATACAACACTAAATAAATTGATCATGTTAAAAGATTAAAAAAAGAAAATAAATTAGAGCAAAAATAAAATAGAAATTGCATAGAACCACATAAAAAAAACATGTAATAATAAACAATAATACTAAAACCCATAACATTATAGAACACTACATTAAAGCCAGACTAAATATGTCCATTACGTAGATATTGTTTTCCCCACAGCTCGGAGAATATTATAACTGAATATCTTCAGGTTTCGATCGAACAAAATTGATCTGATACGGCGCAGAAACACACGAGTTTGAGATGTTCCTTCTCTGCAGGTGGCCAGTCGAGCAGTAAAGCTTGGAGCCGCTCCGTGAGCTCGCTGCCTCAGTACGTCCCCCCGGAGAACTCCTCTTTCCTGGACAGAAGCTTCTGCTGTCGCCTCCGCTGCCTCCTGGACAACACCTCCGGATTCCTGGTAACGACGTCAAAGCGTCCGTTAACCCACGAGCAGCGGGGGAGGGGGGGGGGGGGCGTGTTACCTTGTTTTCCTGTGCCTATAAAACGTCCTGCTCGTGGGGCAAAACTTTACGAAATGTCACGATTTTAAACCTCGACTTGGTTGCTTTTTCTGATGGAGGCGTTCGTCCCACGTGAGCCATTCGAGGATGGTTGAAAAGTTATGACTATATGACACATTTTGTGAATCTTTTTCAAGGAAACATGCTTTTCAAACCCGCCGGAAAAACAGCTTCATTGCTTTTAGCTAAATGCTAACATGCTAACGTTTGAAAGGTATAATGTTAACCAAACGTTGGACAAATTAAATTTACCAGCTGCAACGTGAAAGTGGTGAATACATTAATGCATCAAAAATGATCATCCAATAATATCATAATTTATGATTCTGAAGGAGGACGATTTTTTTAACTTATTTTGCATTCGAGAATATAGACATGGTGTTGATAATAAACGCTGAACATTTGAGAATAAAGGCAAAATACAATAAAAATATTCCTCCTCATATTTTACCTTTATGCACTTGGTCCTAATACTCTACCGAGTAGTATTGCTTTGTTTACTTTAGTTAAAATACTGAGTACTGAGTACTACTACCGAGTACTCCCAAAGTGATGGAGCAGCATGGATGTAACCTCGGTCTCCTCCACCTCCAGGCTCTGAACTTCAACGGGCGTCTGAAGTACCTGCATTTGCAGG
The DNA here is from genome assembly GCF_009769545.1 of Cyclopterus lumpus. Lineage (NCBI taxonomy): Eukaryota > Metazoa > Chordata > Actinopteri > Perciformes > Cyclopteridae > Cyclopterus > Cyclopterus lumpus. Next base: position 4,093,936 of record NC_046977.1, on the reverse strand, counting down.
GGAGCACATTTCCTCCTCAGCTGGCTCTGTTTGCCATCGCCACTCCTCTGCAGCCTCCCTCCATCATGGCGATCCGGACTAAGACCCTCATCTTCCAGACGAAACACAGGATGGACTTTGCTCCCCTGGGCATAGACACCAGGTGAGCACCTGTGGTCAACTTCTTAATATAAGATAATGTGTTTAATGCTTAGCAGGAACAGCTGCTGTAACAGCCTGTGTGTGTCTTCGCAGGGGGAAGCAGGTGTTAGGATACACAGAGATAGAGTTGCTCACGACAGGCTCTGGCTATCAGTTCATCCACGCCGCCGACATGATGTACTGCGCTGACAACCACCTCCGCAGTGAGTTACCCCTGCAAACACACACCGGCGCCGCGCTCTTTCCACCTCTCAGTGCTGCCGTTAACCTGACTGCCGTCACCGCCCCGCAGTGATCAAGACCGGAGACAGCGGCTTCACGTTCTTCAGGCTGCTGACCAAAGTGGGGCGCTGGTTGTGGGTTCAGGCCAACGCCCGGATCGTCTTCAAGGGAGGGAGACCCGACTTCATCATCGCTCGCCAGAAATCCCTCACGTAAGCGCCGGCTTCTTCTCTCACCGCCTATAATATGTTGTGATAAAGTCATTCGAGGGGAAACATGATTTGAATTAAGGTCGGCGTATTAAAAATGGAGCAGTTGACGCTTCGCCAGCTTGCTATTATTCTGAAGAGCAGGAGAATTTAGTTCATTACAAATGTACAAATGCAGGAAAGAAACTCCGATTTCATTGTGATCTTTTCTTCTGAAAAAAACAAACATACAACCCCCGATTTAAGGATTTGAAAGTACGGTGATTTGCAGCATTAATGTATTTTTTTTTGCAGAAACGAAGAAGGAGAGGAACACTTGCACCAGAGAAGACAGCAGCTCCCGTTCAACCTCGCCACGGGCGAAGGAGTCCTGTACGACGTGGCTCTTGAACCCATCCCCGGTCTTCCTGGCTCCGGCTCTCCGGGTACCGCGGAGCCCGCGACAGAGAACCCCGCCTCCCTCCTGGGATCCCTTCACCGGCAAGACCACTCTGTTTACAGCCAGCCGCAGGAACCCAGTGCCCAGCTCCCGATCTTCACCCAAATAGAGGACCCGGATTTAGAGCGACCCCAGTCGACCTTGGAGCAGGCCTTCCTGGACAGCCACGCTGTGCTCAGCGTGCCGAGCCAGACCCGGGGCTCGAGGTCCATCACGGGGGACCTCACATCGGAGTCCATGATTGACTCTTTGCAGCAGATCTTGGAGGATATAGTGGATGGAGGGCTAGAGGGTCTCGACGTTGAGGAGACAGAGCTGAGGGACTGGGAGAGCACCCTCGCCAGGCTGAGTGACGAGAGGGACGACGTATCGAGCGAACTAAATCACATCTTGGCCAACGACGTGTTCTCCTACGTGGAGGAGGCTCTGAGGAGAGAGACAGCGCAGGGTTCACTTCACGTTAACAAGTTATCCATCCAAGGACAGCATCCCGGGACTGTGTTTTCAAACGACGCGTGGCGGCAAACGACGAACGCCACGTCTGTCTTTGCAGAGCAGGCTCCGTTCGGAGATGTAGAGCACGCTCCAAACGGAGACGTGGAGCAGGCTCCGTTCGGAGATGTAGAGCACGCTCCGAATGGAGACGTGGAGCAGGCTCCGTTCGGAGATGTAGAGCACGCTCCGAATGGAGACGTGGAGCAGGCTCCGTTCGGAGATGTAGAGCACGCTCCAAACGGAGACGTGGAGCAGGCTCCGTTCGGAGATGTAGAGCACGCTCCGAATGGAGACGTGGAGCAGGCTCCGTTCGGAGATGTAGAGCACGCTCCGAATGGAGACGTGGAGCAGGCTCCGTTCGGAGATGTAGAGCACGCTCCGAATGGAGACGTGGAGCAGGCTCCGTTCGGAGACGCTCTCGGTGCCGCCGGTTACTCGGTGGCACACAAGCGGTGTCGCAACGCTCCGCGGGGACACTCCTCTTCACCGTGGCCTCCGGGCAGCAGCAGCAGCAGCTCTCACCGCTGTGGCAACCAGACGGCGTCAACACAATCCTGCCCCGCTGCAGGGACGCAACGCTCTCGGCCTCCATCTGTTCAACACACCGACGGTTTCCATAGCAGCGGCCGCGGCTCCAACCAAACTGTGCAATACACACTAACCGGTTCCCAGCAGCTTCAGAGCCCGTCGGCGTGGCAGCAGTTCCACCATCACACATCGACACATTCCTCACACGCGACCCGCTCATCCGGCAGCTGCATGTACGAGAAAAGAGAGGGTGGCGAGCCGGACGCCGGGCCTCTTCTGGGACCTTCGTGCTCCAGAGGAACCGCAAACGTTCTATTCGTCCGGCCCCGTGCGAGCACGACGGGCGGAGACCTCGGTCCGGGGATGGCGCAGGCGATGGCGGCCGGCTGCACAGATGTGGACAACGTCGGCTTCGGATCACAATTTCCTCCTGAAAGTGGATCAATACAGTCGTCGTTCTTCTGTTGGACCGGTGACGCTCAGGTAAAAATAAAGACTTTCATAAACTCATTTTGGGATGGAAGGGCTCGGATTGCTTCCCAACTGTTTGTCCAGATGCTTGTGATTTGTCTTGGAAAACACATTATTAATAATCGGGCGGTTCTTACTCTGTTTTGATGAGCCTCTCCTCCACCTCAGCTGTCTATCAAACACAGAGGGTTGTGAGGGATTTCATTTAGTTAGATAGTTGCAGCCCTTTCTAGATACATACGTGCACGAAACTCTCCAGTTTGAATCATCACTTGGTTCTAAAATAGCTGGTCCTTTGATGTAAAAAAAAACAAGTACAAGTGTGTGCATAACAATTCAAGGAGAGGAGATCAACAACTCTCTCGCAGGGATTTAGTCTGAATGATCCAAGCACCAAGCTTAAAGGAATAGTTTGTTATTTTCAGGATAATCACCGTGTTTTTCTCCCACAGATCCCCAAAGTGTCCCTGAACGGTGTCATCGACCCGTTCGCCTTCTCCGCTCTTCCCACCGGGAGCATCAACCTTCCCCAGAACGACGGCACATAGCGGCTCGGAGACTCCGAGAGATTTGCACGAAGTACGATGGGGAGTTTCCCGTCTGGGATACTCGTGGTATTTCTGCGGCTCGCCGAGAAACACGAAACCCTCTCATTTCAAACTAAAAAAAAAACGTTTTGCTGCATGACAGCCTTTTGCTGATTTTGGGTCGTTGGACTGATTTATTGTACGATCTTTTCCAATAATCATCTTTTTACTCAATATGCACACTAGGAGTAACCAACAATATATGCGAGTAGACTCAAGAAAAAATCCTCTTTCAATGTCCAGTTGATAATTATTTTAAGACGGGCCTCATGAGTCGTGAACTTCTACTTTTACTAGTTTTGTTTTTGTCTCGGCGTCTGGATTTTACAAAAAAAGATTGAAATATAGAAACTAATCTTTTCCCGACATGTTGGAAAATATTGTGACTCAGCAGATGTTTTCCGTATTTTAAGAGTTACATTTGCCAATTATCTGGCAGTTTTAAAAACAACGACAATATGTCGCCATGTATGCAGTTCTACATTGAATAAGCATGATAGACATAACTTGCACACAATGCAGTTTTAAAATACTGTAAAATCAGTTTGACAGCTCAATGTGAACAGATCTAAATTAAGGGGTGTGACTCTGAACTATACAAACACGGCGTTTAAATCCGTCTCAGCTGCGTCAAAGAAGAACTTTGTTTACCTTGTCAAGTCAAATTATATTCATAGTAAAGTACACATTTATGCATTCTTGCCTGGAGGAGATCGCCATATTATTGCGCTTCTGTAATTCATTCAAAGTCATTCTACGCTCTGTAGCTGCATTGTGTTCCTCGTGTACAAGATATACCCACTGGGGACATGTGTAATTTATTTAGCCATTAAAGAACTGTAACCCCTCTTGTTACCTGCATGTATTACTCTCCGTGCCACACATGAAGCGTTATCTCTATTCATATGGGGACACACTGTGTGATTGTATTCAAACTGGGTCACCCGCTGACATCTCCAATACGAAGAGGTATGAGGTTGAAGCCTGTTATGATTGTATGCCAACTTGTATTGTTACCTGTGGAGTATCTTAGATGGCTCTTTCACGTTTTTGGTTCCAGCCTTATTGGTTTCACATCAATCCTCTTGATATATATATATATATATATATATATATATATATGTATGTTCCCACAGGCCATTATGTAACCGTCAGCTGCATCCCTTTTACGTCTGCCCTCACACGGCAGACTCCCCTCGGCCTCTTTTGTGTCTCCTGTGTTTTTGATTGGATGCACAATCTTTTCTTTCTTTTTTTTTTTAAAAAAGAGGCCCAACAAGATCAAGAGCCAGCAGACATTCTTTGAGACTGTATATGAGCACAATGGTGCCCGGAGCTGAATGACATTGCCCTAACCTGTGTTAACACTCCTCAGTGGAGGAGGGAGTACTCAAAAAACATTTACTTAACTAACAATAACAAAACCACAGCGAAGAAATACACTGTTCAAATGTTTACCTAAATAAAAGTACAGAAGTATTACCATCAAATGTATGCAAAGTTATGTAAAATGGCCAAGTACAGAAGGGATTAAGTCTCATCTTAACCTGTAACTCTACATCGCAGTTTGTGTATTGTTTCATAATGTTTTGCATTTTAAATCTTGTAACGAGCTATGAAATAGATTATGTGTGGTCATGTGAAACAATTTAAATATTCAACTACTCGGTTACCTCCCATCACTTAAAATTGTAAATAATTCTGAATTGAATGCTTGATAGTTTTAAAAAAGTGGGTGATTTTATTAGTTTAAACAAAAAGTGTTGTAATTAGTTGCCAGAGGCTCACAACGCCCCGAGTGAGAATATGACAATGCGCATGCTCCAAACTTTCAGTTTCAACCTGAGCTTCTGATTGGCTCGTAGTTGCCAGCGGACGCCGGGTCCTTTACTGAAGAAGACGGTAAATTACCTGTCGTCACCATGAACTGTGTTAATTACCTTCCACACTAAACTTTTAAAAGTCTGTCTTTTTTTGTTGTTGTAAATACATGAGATTAAAAACCGAGGTGTCCACCGGCCGCCGGGTGTTGTAGCGAACTAAACCTCTGGTTAAAATAATCAGATATAATGGTTCTCCGGGACAAAAATGGCCAACGGTAACTAGCTAGGTTAGCTAGCCTAACTGTAGTTAGCTGCTAACCTAGCTAGCTAGTCCGAGAAGACGCGTTTTGCTTCTCATGTGTTATTCTCGGAGGGGATGATAGATAACTGGCCAAGAACATGATTTCAGGATCTCAAACATCGTTCTGATGGGGTTATAAAAACATGAAAGCAGCAGGACGACTATGTAAAATGGCGCAGTTAACCGAGCTAACGGTTACACAGAGCAGGTAGCCTACGTAACTAACGTAAATGACGTAACGCTACGTGCCCAGTGGGGAATCTCAAATACAGGGAGGACATTTAACGTTATGTCGTAGTTGATGGATTTAGAAATAATTTATTTTTGTGGATTTGCTGCTAAAATGTATGATGCCTTTTTTTGCTGCATTGATTTAGTCATACGGTGTCTTCATTGTACTTTAACTTGAGTAGGATCTATTATTACTCTTTCCTCCTTTTTTGAGTAACCACACACTGCATATATATATATATATATATATATATATATATATATATATATATATATATATATTTAAATATGGTGTGTAAAAGTTAAACGTTTTTTTTTATAATTGTGACATTTATTGCTTGTTTTTATGCATGTCCTTGCAGAATGGTTTACTATTGAAACAATGTACTAAATGACTTTTGGTCACGTTTCTAATAATAGATATTTGACAATAGACTGTAGTGAGCTGGTTCGTTGAATATAATCTTCCTTTTGGAAGCATTCTGTTTCATCTCCTCAGGTTACCATGTGTGTTGTTCTTAAAGGGTTTCTCCTCTTGTCTAAGTGAGCAACCGCCTAATGTAATGCTGAACTATTATGTTGGTCATGTAAAATAAGCAAAATACCTTTTTTATTTTATTTAAAGCTTAACCAAATCCAGCGCTGCAATCCAAGCTGTCCCAGAAGAAAAGGCTGACTATTCCGTCTGAATGAGGAATTAAAGACTGAGGGAAAATAAAGTAACCCAATATCACAATCAGCTGGACCTGATACAACGTTCTCACGCGAGGAATCTGATGCTCTATTAGGACGTGAAAAGAAAAAGAGGGAGACATGCTTGTGAAAAAAGGGGGAGATAGAATGAGGGAGTGACTCTAAAAACAATCAACTGCTCTGGGAGTTGGTTCATGGAAGCTAAAGGAACATTAGTTCAGCTTTAGTTCACAAAGGGTAGATGAATATTGCCTAGAGGTAGTCTGTATAGGAATAGATTATAATGAGATTTCAAATTTTATATTGGCTTGCCTCGCAGTTATTAGCAGTATTTTCATTTTCTGTTGTACTTCCAGGGCACTACATTTCAGAGGGAAATGTACTTTTTACTCTACACTATAGCCTTTTTCTTATTGTTTTGACAGCTACAGTTATTTTTCAGATTATGATTGGTTACCTCATACCTAGAAGCAAAGTCTTACTTTTTGGTGCATTTCATAATAAATAGGCAGTGTTTTTGGTAGGGCGTGGGAATATATTTCGATATTATATTGATGTTCTGATATGATTTTGAAGTGTTGTAAAAATACCTTAATCTAAATTACTGACGATTATCCATAACAAATATTATTGTGTAATTATTAGCGAAAGCACAAATAGTCAACCGTACACTAATATCAATATTTAGGTATGTGACATTCTCCTTATTGCCCAGGTGGAGTTTTTGGTCACAGCGTAGTAATTCCATTAACAATATATATATATATATATATATATATATATATATATATATATATATATATATATTTCTACCCTAAACTTCTCTGATGAGGACCAAACAAATAAATATAAAACAAAGTATTGGAGTTTAAGTATGAGAGAAAAGTCCCAAAAATACAAAAAAAGATTGTTGTATGAGAACTTAGTTTCTTCTTTTCTCCCATTAATCATCTCTCGACCCCCTCAGATGTATCTGGTGACATTTTTGAAGGGGCTCGACCCCTATGTTGGGAACCGCTGGACTAAACTAGCTCACTGTATATAAAGTAGTTAAAGTAGCTCCACATGGAGAAGCTTCAACAGCAACATGCGGCTCTAACATTTATGCTTCAGTCTTTAATATGTACTTCTGATATGTGACGTAGGATATTAAAAGCAGGATTTTTTTCCCCTTGTAATGTATTTACATTATACATTGTTGTCCTAGTTATGACTTAAGTAAAATATATGAATACTTACATCAGTCTAGCTCAGCACTCCAACCAGTCTGCAACGCAACACCAGAATGCTTCTTTGGCTCCATCATGTGGCAGCGAACCGTCCACGTGATATTAACGATGCTCTCAACTGTGACTGGAGAAAGGTCAAAGTAGAGTTTATTGTTACTAAGACATATTCAGTGGTCAGGGGAGTCCCTGTGAAATTATTTTAAGTACACAATGAAAACGGAAACAGTCAAACAAATCAAAAGAAGCAACATATTTACTGCTGTAGATGCTCGAATTGTAGCTAGTTTAAAGTCCAGTGGTTCCCAACATGGATGTCGGGCTCCTTCCAGAGGGTCGTAAGAAGATTAATGGAGAAGGAAATAAGGGGAAAAAATGTCTACTCGTACATCTGCATTGAGTTTGACTGACTAAACACTTATTTAAAGTAAACTGTGAGAGGTTTAGAGCGGAAATGTCTCTTCTGTGGATGTTGCAATATTTTTATGCAAGAAAAACAAAAACATGAAATAGATCTGGATTGCTCAGGTTTCCTCAAAGAAACGTGACAATATTTCGTAGCAGTCACAAGCCAAAAAGATTAAAAACCACTGGCTTCATCTTTTTAAAAAAAATGTTATTAGAAAAAGTTATTATAGTTGTCAGATAAATGTTGTGGAGTAAAAAGTTCACAAATCCTCACGTAGAGTGCAAAGTTTTACTCAAGTTCAGTACTTGTGTAAATATACTTATTGAACTTCCACCACAGGTTGTTTGAGTTTGGGCTAAACACGTCAATTATTTTCTAGAGAAATTCCCCTCCTTCGCCTGCAGGATGTTGTCCAAGGATTAGTTTATAAAAAAAGACACTGTGTGTCTGAGGAGTGCAGATCAACGAGCTCCAGTATTCTAATAGGAAGGGAAGAGAGAGTGCGGCTGGTTCATTACACGGATGCTTGTTCTGCAGATACCTGGAGGTGGCGCTGTTGTGTTACGAGAGGATTGGACCGCCGTTCTGGTCCGGTAGCTCCTGTTGGTGGTGGTGAGTAATGGCCCCCAGAGGAAACCCTTCTTCACAGTTTGGGGCAGAAACATGACATACACCTACCGACTGAACCGTTACATCAGCTGTTTCTTGGAAACCGATGAATAATATCATCATGGTGTCATAGTTCAATCTGGAGGGCGAGTCAGTAGAAAATGTGGGAGAGAGAGAGAGAGAGAGACACTTCTTGAACTGATGATTTATTGGTTGATTTCATCCAAAATCAAAGTGAAGTTAAATAGATATTACATTTTATTTTCTGTGTGTGTGCGTGCATGTGTCAGCTACAGTAACATGAACGCTAACATGGTCAAATTAAGTGAACTACAATCTGCCACGTAAACAAACCAACAGAATGAGTTAAAATACACAACTCCAGATTCAGGACAGATTCTGAAACCAGCTGATTCTTTATTAATAAACTTAAGACAGCTCAGTACATTTACTTTTGGAGGTACTTTGCGCTCATACTTCTCTACACTTAAAATATTGCACTTTTTACTCCACTACGTGTACCTGTCAGAATTAAATCCACTCAACTGTATAGGGAGTAAAATGTCTGTCGACAGAAGCGTCTATAGAAACAGAGCGACCGGGTGCTGGATCGCAAGCGTGCGTCCAAGAGAAAAAGCTACAAAATGGCGGTCCGAAGTGGCTAAAACCAGAACCACCTGCCACGGATGACAGGGTAGTAATAATTAATTCAATATATGACGGAAAATATGTCATTTTTTCCCCTCAAAGTCCAAAAATAACACTGGACTTGATGGAACTCAGAAAATGAGTGAGAATATAATGTAATTAATATTATTTTATTGCATATTAAGAGCTCGCTCTTCGTAGTTTTTCTCCATTTCTGTTTTGTTGTAATATCTAAGAGCTTCAATTGTAAACAAATAAAACTCCCGTTATCAAAGAGATAAATGTTTTTTACTAGATGCAACACAATGTGAATCTACTCGCAGTAACACTGATACTCTGTAAAATGATGAATCCATCCATCCATTATCACCTCTTATCCGGGGTCGGGTCGCGGTGGCAGCAGGTTCAGCAGGCCGACCCAGGCCGACCCAGGCCGACCCAGGCCGACCCAGGCCTCCCTCTCACCCGCAACACTTTCCAGCTCATTCTGGGGGATCCCGAGGCGTTCCAAGGCCAGCCGGGAGATATAATCCCTCCAGCGTGTCCTCGGTCTTCCCCGGGATCTCCTACCAGTTGGAAAATGATGAATGTGAAATGAAAGTTTTTACTAATTAAAATGTTTTAAAAATGTCAATATTGCGGACAAACAACGCTCTTGTCTCGGGGTTGGCTTTCCCCCGCTGGCGTTCGCCGTTCCCCTCATTGAGCCTTTAAATATTGTTGTTAATATTATAGATAATTAACAGAATATAATCAGCAAATACATATCATGTGTTACTCTAGGTTGAGATAAGATACTGATTATTGATCCCAGTTCAACTATAAATGGTTTGTCCATGTAGAATAGACCAACTGGCCCTCACTCACTTAAAGTCTTTGTGGTCTTTTTCGATCACAAATCGTATGAAAACATTATTGTTTTTCCCCAAAAGAAGATTGAATGGTTGCATTCAAATTGTCTATTCCAAGACCTTCTATCTTTATAAAAAATACATTTTCATATTGCAGCAGCGTTAAGATATGTGATGAAATACCCACTCCTTTTGTTCTCTCATTTTACCTCTCAGGCCTTTTCACTCCATCAGAGAAATTATTCATAATTTTCAATCAGCAATTCGTCAGTGTTTAACAGTAATTGAATTTTGATATGGGGCAATTATTCATCATTTATGGTTATTTGCATTAATTTAAAATATTAATGGTTTCTTTTGGGTGAAAGAAGAGATGAGTATTTTGGTCACAGGAGCTCCACCACTCGAGGCATATATATATATATATATATATATATATATATATATATATCCACTGACATTACCCAGCAACCTTTGCACCGCGTCTGCGCGGCGCAGGTCGAAGAAGGGACAGTTCACGGAGCGAAACAAATAAAGGGATTCTTTAAACGTGCAGGAAAGAGCTGAAGTTAAAATCTTAAGCTTGAGTAAAAACACTTCAATGTCTCTCGGAAGAGTTTCCTCAAAAATTATAATTGCAAATGACGATTGTCGTGAAAGCCAACGTTCTCATTTAATCTCGTCTATGTTCCCTCCACGTTGTCATGGCGACGATGACATTTGCCTATCAAACTCAGTTTCTACTTCTCCCAGTTTTACATACTTATTTATTCTTTAGTTGATTTTAATTTTGCATGTTTCTTTCAGCCAGACCGGCATCACGACTTCATTGGTTGAATCTGTCGGTTGGTCCATGAACTGAAATAAAGACGGATTTCCTTTACAGGACTAGTCCCACTTACTTTGGTGATCCTCTAACTTTCCCTCTAGCGCCACCATGAAGTTGGCATTTTAAGTTTTAATTTAAGGAACTATTAGACATTGGTTTTGCACACATTCATTCATTGTTAGCATGAATTCTCATGACTTTGATGATCCCTTAACGGTGCACTGTGTACGATTTGATAACATTATTAACAGAACGTGACGTTGTTTTGCAGAGATGTCTACTGACATGAGCACGCTAACCAGCTAGCTTGTTTATTGGATGAGATCTTTCAATTTGTCCATGACCAAATACCTGCAACAATAATAATCATCTGCCTCGTGTGTACTTGGAGTGTGTACTAGCATCCATCCATTTTCAATACCGCTTATCCTCATTAGGGTCGCGGGGGCGCTGGAGCCTATCCCAGCTGACATAGGGCGAAGGCAGGGGACACCCTGGACAGGCCGCCAGTCCATCGAGGGCACATGTAGGGACATACAACCATTCACTCTCACATTCACACCTATGGGCAATTTAGAGATCAATTAACCTGCAGCATGTCTTTGGACTGTGGGAGGAAGCCGGAGAGCCCGGAGAGAACCCACGCTGCCACGGGGAGAACATGCAAACTCCACACAGAAGGTGTGTACTAGCATGCTAAACTAAAATGGCGAGAAAACGGGTAAACAATCTACCCGCTAAACACCACCATGTCAGCATTTGTACTTGTGAAGCATGTTAGCACGCCGCCGTTAGCATTTAGCTCACGCTACCAGTGTGCGTATAAGAACAGCTTTTTGGGGGATTTTCATTTCAATTTCCCCTCAAGTACCAGATGATAATAGTCCATCCTGTGGTGTTACATATCCCTACAAACTTCAAGTGTAATGAGATTTTTTTGGGGGGGCGTGGGGGGTTGGACTCTGAGAGAGGTTACAGTATGTGAAGGTGAGCGATAAGAACGTATTCGTCCGTTGATAATCAAAGTCGGGTTTCGTCTGGGATAACTGATTTTCTGATTCAGCGCTCAGAGTGTCAGATGTCATCGGCGTGATTGTTTTGACACCCCGTTAAGAAATTCAGGAGGAGGACGGCCAGCTCATGAAATTTGCAGACCCTGATTGAATTTAGGATATTTTCATAAAGGCCATGCACTGTGTGTGTGTGTGTGTGTGTGATGGGGGTGGACTGGGATGTCTTTCTCAGCTGTTCTCTTCCTCTCTTGTGGGATTGGAGAGAGGAGGAGGGAGGAGGGGGGGGCCGACTCCTCCACCCATCAATGTAGGTGCTCTCTTACATCAAGCAGACAGATATTGGATCTTTTTTTTGGGGGGGTCTTACACACCTCTCCGTCTGGTCACGCTTGACTTTGCTCAATCTCTGCACATTTTGACAGACCTCAAAGGCTTCAAAGAGTCCCAAGTTCCCTCGAACGCCAGCTACCAGCACCACAGGAAACTCTGACCAGACTCCAGAAGGAAAGCCTCAGATTCTTGGGAGTTTTCATATTCTTTTCATTATAATTTCTGTGAAATGTATATCCTAACAAGATGGTTTGAATTCGGGTTTTTTTGTACCACAGTACTGGTTGAATTTGAAAAGATTGAGTCTATACTGGAATACCTCACCATGTGTCATTTAAAAAAAATAAAATAAATAGAAAAACCTGCATTAATCTACTTTCTGGCCACTTGGGGGCGGGGCTACGAGCTGGAAACACAACACTGATTGACTCGCGTTATCGCCAGGTAAAGTCGACATTCGAGATGATGCAGAATTTGGTGGTGATCCTCAAATAGTTGTTGACGTATTTCACTCAAACCCACACATGTCTACCTCATGGTGGCGCTAGAGGGGAGCACCAAAGTCATTAGGATTAGTTCTCTGGGGAACATTACCTCATACAACAGTTGTTGAGATATTTAAATCTGGATTGAAGTGGTGGATCAACATTATATCGTACAGTGGCTATAAATAATCATATTCTTGGCATCCACCAAAATCTGAATGGAAACCGCTCAACGGTCGCTAAAGTTCCCGAAGTTCCCAGAAAAGTACTGACCTTCCTGAGACCCTAACATGAAGTATTTAAACGAACGATTCATTTTCATGTCCTAAATCTGCCTCCCGCTCACAAAAATCCTCCCCGAGAAAATGAAAAAATCCCGCTGACTTCCCGGACTGAAAGACGTCGGCTGCTATGCAGATCAGGGGGCCGAAGCAGATACTTTCCCCTCCTTTTAACTTCTCACTTTTAATGTATCACCTTGAAATCCACAGGGTATCCTCCCAGGAGTCCCTTTGTCTATGAATGCTAATAGGATCTCTCTATGTTAATAATAAATAGCTGCTGATAAAATAATAAATTTCTAATGTCCCTCCTCTCAGACCTTTCCTCCTTTTCCTCCCGTCTCAGATTAGTTTATCAGGGCTTTGCCGCCCCAAACACTTTGGTCTTAATTATTTAAAATACCTGAAAAATTCATATTCTTCTTTTCTTTTCTTTTTTTTGGGGTGCAAAAGCCATCGTTCAGCCTGTGAACATTTTGGGGGATTTCTGGGGGACGGGAGGGGCGATGAAATATTCAGCAGCGCTCAGGCCCTTCAATTATTTTTCAGATGCATGAATGTTAAAAAACACATGCACACTGAAATGAGCATTTTAAGGCAGAATAATTCCTACAGCGGTATAATACAGCTTTGTCAATTATTCAGGGTACCCCCCCCCCCCCGCCCCCGACACTTTACACATTTATCTTTAATCACATTCAGGGAATTTGGATACAATCACATGGCTGTCATTTGTTTTTTTCCACCCTGAAGCAATGCAATTAAGCGTTAAAAAATAAATAAATTAGAAGATATTTTATGCTGGCAAATATTATGTGTCCACGTGGGAGCAGATCTCAGTGCTCCAGTTTCCTGCTCGCAGCCTCCCAGTTCCTTGACTGGCTTTTTACATTTTTTGGGGGTTGGGGAATGGTCGAGCACTGGTCTCCGCTGGTTCGGCTCCCATCAATGTTTAACACGCACAACGAAACCTAAAGAAAAAGAAAAGACGTTTCCCTTCTCATCTGTAAGCTAAGCATTCCTCCGTGTTCGATTCTGTCCCCGGCATCGCTACACAAATGCTTTTGTTTGCTGGCTGTCATTGTGCTGTATTATTCAGAGGCAGAACAAACAGAAAGCCCTCCATATCTTCTTCCCCCCCCCCTTCCAAATTCTTCCTCGAGCCTGTCGGTGCATCTACCACAGGGATCAATTTCACCACCGAGAACCCACTGGATGCGATCAGATGGGACGCCATCTTTATCTCTGGCGAGCACAGCGCCTCTGAGGTGGGTGGGGGGAGGTGGGGGGCTTTATACTCTTATCGGGGGAAAGCTCTTTTTGGAAACTTTCTGATTAACTTTTAGGAGGAGAGGTTGCAGTTTGATAATCGTTTAAAACTCCTTCATGTAATTGAAAAGAGCATAAATGACTGAGGGTTAAATGATGGGCTTGGAGACGTATTTGAGTCTCAAATTAATTTAAATTGCTGCATGACATGCCCAGAGGTTCTGGGTCAGTTTTCTTTTTTTCTTTTTTTATCCCTCCGTCTCATCCTCTCTTCCTGTTCCATCTACTATTTAAATGAAGAATTGGGGAATACAACAGAGTTTTGTCAGTTGAATTTCAAGATTGTAGAAGGCAACAATCACTATTTTGTTATTATTTCTCTCCCAAAAAAGGCCAAATATATGATGGTGCCATCTTTTTAAATGTGAGGATTAAAAGCTGTCGGTCAGACAAACACTTGTGTCATCTTGGCCTTTAGTAACATGTACATTTGTATTTTTTCACTATTTTCTGACCTAACAATTAATCGATTAATCAATGAACTCGTCTGCTGGTTAATCGATTTGTTGTGACATTGGAGGAACTGGTTGTCCTCCCAATGATTTCAATAATGAGTACTAGAATGAAGTACACCTGAAACCCGCTGAACCTCATTGTTTTGGTACAGTATACATGTACCAGCACAAAAAAAACAAGATTTAAGGTAATATAGAATGCATGATTTATACTTTAAAACACTCAAAAACCACCCGTATTATAAGTTTATGAGTTAGATGACTCCTAAAACCTTAAAATCTGTAGAATCTGTCAGATCTCATCAAGAAACCAATTAATAAAAAATGTGTTTATGGCCTTTAAACAAAGCTGAAAATGATAATGAAATACATTCAGGATTCATCAATCAAATCAAAGACAGATGTTGTTTATAGTCACACTATTCTGAAGCTTACAGCAATATTTAGATATAATTAGTGCAACAAATATAAAAAAATGTATCTATTATGGCTGCTAGTTTTGCTGTGAGCCCTGACTCACCAAATCTGAGGTAGTTTTGAGATTCAACGTTTGAGGAAGGAGTAGGAATATGTTTTTATGTTCTTTAATGACCACTCATACTTTACAGTGATGTTTTATACAGTATCTAGTAGTTACCCAATATTTAGACAAATACTTTCCTCTAGGATAATACTAATAATCCATTAATTACTCCCTGGTCACCTACACCAAGGAGGTCGTTGACCTCTTGGTCCTCAGCTTTACTGAGGAACTACTGGCCCAGCTTTCATGAAGCTCAGTGGGCCAAGAGGGAAGTTATAGTTCTTCATGCTCTGTTTACATCTTCTGGAACCAGTGAGAATCTTATTGATTCCCAATCCACGCAGCGAAATGACATTTAATCCGTCTTTATAAAGCTTTTGTTAGTTAACTTTTGTTAGACTGTCCAACATATCCCAGAGTTCTAACTGAATGAATGAGCCGGACTCGAGTGAAACTCCATGTAAGTCGTAACTAAGTGGGGAGCTTCTTGTGAAAGTGTTGCACTAACAGATCTTGAAAGCGTTCAGATGATTAAAACATTTATTAACCAGCCTCCTCCGATAAATTATTCATTCGGACAGCTCATTTTAAAAATCATGTCTGGTACATAGATTATTATGATTATATTAATAATATTATATTGGCATTGTAGCATTAATTATTAAGGATTATGGTATTGAATGTCTTAAGTTGCGGTTGTGGGCAAGAAGTCACATTAAAATTTGGAAGACGAGCTCGTGTTGATTGACAGTCGGCAACATCACACGAGCTCCATGCTCAGATTTTCAAAGTCCTGGAATGAAAAGCAATCGATCGGCCGCTGTTGATGTTTATTAATGCGAACGTTGTGATTCACTCACTTCACGAGTGTGAACCTGGACCACGTTTACACCCAGTGTTTTTTGGGGATGTTAGTGGTGCAGTGTTTGCATGCAGGTAATGGTTTTTAAATGTATTTAAATGTGAATCATATGGCATATTTGTATTTAGAGGGCACTTTTCCTCTAGTGAAGCCGATGTGGAAGAGTCTTAAACCCAAATCTGGTTGCAAAAGAGAAGTCTGATCTCATAGAAGTCTATTTAGAAGTCCATTTATTCCCTCAGTAAACATTGTAAACATGAGTTTTTGGTCTCAATCTCTAGTTCAAGCCTTCTTCAATACAGCGTGATGTTCATTTAGTAAATTATGGTCCATTTAGAGTCAAACAGACCATAAAGCAGGGGATGCTTTAAGGCGGGGCTACAAGGTGATTGACAGGTCGACACCACAGACGTACACAGCGATTCTACGTCACTCAGCATGTTAGTGTTATGTATTGTGTGTCCTGCATTTTGCTGCACATATTGTACAATATTTACAAATGAAACATTTATAAAGTCATTTAAAACGCAAATATTCCCTTTCTTTTCCTATTTTATTTTTCACATTTACATATAGAAATCGTTTCGTTATGTTTTCATCGTTGCTTTTTTAAATATACACCTATATCCGCACCCAATTGTATGCACATAAAGTTTGTCCTTACCTGTCTGTGTTGTCCTTGTTTTTAGCCGTACGTCTATTTCTATCTTCCCGTAAATTGTTCTGTGTGTACGAACATTGAAACCAACTTAAAACCAGAGTCAAATCCCTCGCATGTCTCCAAATACTTGGCCAATAAGTTACATCTGTATTTAAATATATTCAGGAGATATTAGGACTGGAGGTGCATGAAGAAGTGGGCAGCAGAGTTCTGCATGACAGGAACGGAGACACAGACAGTAGACGCTATATGTTTTAAACATTAAGTGAATGCAGCGCACAACGATGAGTTGTGGGCACCGTTACAGAAACACACACACACACACACACACACACACAGAGACTTATAATCCCTACAGGCCCCGGGGCCTCACTCTCAGGCCCCTCAACTGGGTGACAACAGACCTGCCTCTCTGATTTATGGAAATGAAGAAGTTTTTTTTTATTAAGCCTCCTGCACACACACACACACACACACGTACATCCTTCTCAGTTCGGCTAAAGGGAGGACAAAGGAGGTCAAACACTAAGAAATGTGTCAACTCTGCTACGAAAATGGGAATTTGATTATGGGGCTGTGTGTGTGTGTGTGTGTGTGTGTGTGTGTGTGTGTGTGTGTGTGTGTGTGTGTGTGTGTGTGTGTGTGTGTGTGTGTGTGTGTGTGTGTGTGTGTGTGTGTGTGTGTGTGTGTGTGTGTGTGTGTGTGTGTGTGTGTGTGTGTGTGTGTGTGTACATGAAGATATCTTGATATTTAATTGCTGTTATTAACATGTTAAAGGACACAATAAATTATACAGTATTTTAAGCAGCAAATAATTCATACGCAGGTCAGCGTGTTGGCTGCATGTGAATATCCGTGTCTGTATTTATGGGTTTTTCACAGAAGTATTTAGATAATTCAGAACAATAAAAGTATAAATATTAGTGCAAAAACATGGCCCCAGTTTGTTTTAGCTTGTATTTATGTGTGCTTGGTGTCCATCTTGGTAACTCTTTGTGTTTTTATTTATTATTTGGTTTTGCCTAGCCAATATAAATATATTTAATATATATTACATTACATTTAATTTTTAAATGTTTTTATGTTTTTAGACGTTTTTATCCAAAGCAACTTACCTTCATACACCAGCTACGGGAAGCAATTCAGGGTCAAGTGTCTTGCTCAAGGACACATCATATGTTTTATATTTTTATATATATATCATTTTTCGTCATTGTGTCAGGTGGTCAGTTTGTTTATCTTGTTGAGTTGCTGTGATTCCGAGTATAGTTATGTTGCATTAACCCCTTTTTTTAGGCCAAGTCTTCAACCTCCAGTTCTGAAACATGTCTTAAAGCTGCATTCTCTCTGCTGACCACCAGGGGGCGACTCCTCTGGTTGTATAGAAGTCTATGCTTCATGTGTTAAAGCTGCGTTCTCTCTACTGACCACCAGGGGGCGACTCCTCTGGTTGTATAGAAGTCTATGCTTCATGTGTTAAAGCTGCGTTCTCTCTACTGACCACCAGGGGGCGACTCCTCTGGTTGTATAGAAGTCTATGCTTCATGTGTTAAAGCTGCGTTCTCTCCACTGACCACCAAGGGGCGTCTCCTCTGGTTGTATAGAAGTCTATGCTTCATGTGTTAAAGCTGCGTTCTCTCTACTGACCACCAGCGGGCGACTCCTCTGGTTGTATAGAAGTCTATGCTTCATGTGTTAAAGCTGCGTTCTCTCTACTGACCACCAGGGGGCGACTCCTCTGGTTGTATAGAAGTCTATGCTTCATGTGTTAAAGCTGCGTTCTCTCCACTGACCACCAAGGGGCGTCTCCTCTGGTTGTATAGAAGTCTATGCTTCATGTGTTAAAGCTGCGTTCTCTCTACTGACCACCAGGGGGCGACTCCTCTGGTTGTATAGAAGTCTATATAAATGACTCTACTTCTCTTGATTTATTCCCTCAGTAAACATGAGTTCATGGTCTCAATCTCTAGTTTCAAGTCTTCAATACTACATGATGTTCATTAAGTAAATTATGGTTAATTTATAGTCAAATACATAAAGCAAGGTATGCTTTAAGGCGGGGCTACTATGTGATTGACAGGTCTCAACCAGAGACGTATATAGTGTCTCTACGTCACTCCTCCTCAGTCCAGATATGGTCACTTCCTTTCACTGGTTGCAAAACTCCAAGATGGCGACGGCCAAACCGCTGAACTTGAGGCTTCAAAACCGCAGACCACTAACCACGACGACAAACGTCCACTTTTTAAATACAGATACGATGTAATCTGACAGTTTTTCACAACCTTTCTTTGTCATCTGCATCACTCGGTGGCGACGGTGAGATTTCAGAAAACGGCACTTCTCAAATTTACATCCCGGCTCGATATGGTTTTCTAGGGATATCTAAATGAGATCATAAGTGCATTGTGTCTTTGAGCTGAATATTCATAACTTCCAAATCATGTGTGTCAGAGAGCGAGCGCAGTGGGGGGAAGGTAAAGGTGCTTGGTTTTCATTATACATAACATAATCCGCTTTAGTGAAAGAGGCTCCCTGTCGGTCTTTAAAAGAGGAACAAAGGGGGGAATAAAAAAATAAAAGGAGCGCTAACCGGAAGAGAAGGGCTATGCTTGTCCACACACTCGTGGGATAAAAACGCATCATTCTTCCTCTGTTCCCGTGGTGACGCCTCTTCCAGCTCCTCGACACTTCAATATAAGAGCTCTCACCTCAATCCTCTTTCTCTCTCCCCTCCTCTTTTTTTTTCATATACACTTTAGTCTCCACCCTTCCTTCGTTTTTTCACTTCAATTTATTCTCTCTCTCTCTCTCTGTCTCTCTCCCCCCTGCATCCTCTCTGGTGTACTCCTTTCCCCCCCCAGTCCTCAGTATCCTCCCCCTCTCTCTCTCTCATCTCATCCCCACATCCCCGCCCCTCAGTGTTCAGTGATTAATGCAAGTTTTAATTGTCATGCTCACTTTTATGCTCATTAAAGTGTATTATGCAGCAGTTAGGGTATTAAAGTTCAGCGAGAAATTTCATGCATACTGATGAGAATGCAAATGAGCCCAGCGTGAAAGGATACTATGGTTTGTGTTGGTGTGTGTGTGCGCGTGTGTGTGTGTGTGTGTGTGATTATCCCCAGGAGTGAGCCAAAGTGTCATTATCAGCCCGTTCTAGCCTTCTTTGCTGAGCAGAGAGGGTCCAAGCATGGAAATCATGTTAATGGAAGTCTTGAAGCATTCTTCATGCCTGAATACCTGAATAGTATTAAAGATATGATGCCGTATGTTTCAAGAAATGCTGCATGGCTTTTATTCAGTGACTTACAACGAACTCGGCTAACCCGACCTAGCTTACTACCTCACTATGGTTTTATAGTGTTTGCACTGACCACTTTTAGAGATTTGGGGTTATTTTTCTTCCATAACATGTTTTCTTTCAGACTAGTGGAAAGAAAACATCCCAAAATCCCATTTAAATGTTTGTTTTATTACTAAATTGTCTATTTGCGTTCTCATAAATTCCCCATATTTTACCATCAGATAATGGCTCATTTGCATATTTAAACAGAACATTTCAGAGCATTTCTAATATAAAAAAAAAATCTTAATTGTGAGGAATCAACTGGGAAAGTCTTATGGTGTTTTATAATACAAAACATACCTTTTTTAAAGGACGTTTTCTTTAAATATTTTGTTTTCTCAGACTTCAGCAACTCTTACATCCACCAAACATTCCAGTTTCATTCCTCTCGATATTCTAAAGGCTTTTACACGTTGGTTTGTTACTTGAAATATGGCTTACTAATGTCTGTCAGTATTTTTCGGATTTATGGAGTGATAAAAACCATTGACTCTAAAATGTCAACAAGATAAAACAAGAACTTTGAACCAGGCTTTTTTATCCAATATTCAGATTTCTACTGTAATGTAGTAATGTAAGCTAATATTTAATTTGCGTATTTTAACATACATTCACAGAAAACAACTAATACAAAATAAATAGTGACGTTTCATGGCGATATTTAATAATGTGCTTCAAAATGTTCTCTGTAAACAAAGCAGCGACGTAGCAATAACTTGACTAAAGTATGCTGTTACTTTACAGTTCATGCTGATGCTTAGCGGTGCTGCTAACGGGCCGCAGTCCAACGTTAGCAGCACCGCTAACAGCTAACGATAGAAAGTTTGGTTACATTATGATGCGTTCAGGCTCTGTTCAGGGAAAATGAGTATTGAGCGAAAGTAAATTATAATGTAATCATGATGTGTTCAAATTAGACATTTTCACAACAACATAAATATATATTAGAGATGAATTATGAGCTGTTAACAAAACCTCCAGCAGCTTATAATACATCAAAACTACTAATGATATGATTTGTTTTAATCCATAAACAGACAATATTTTATTTCCTAATTTTTTTATTTCCTAATTTGTGTGTTTTTATGAAGGAAATAGATGACTAACTTAGTAAAAGTATAACATTTCAAACGTTTGATGGTTTAATGACTTCAGAGTGGTTTAAATTCTTTTAGGGAATAAAATAGCCCGGCTCCTTGGAGACCAGCTGCTATAACAGCAAAGGGATCATCAATAACTATCAATTAGTTTGACCAGGGATCAATACAAATTCTATTTGTCAGTGTAAAGCGTTTTATTTTGTAGGATCCAGTTTAGGATCCAGCCGTGCTTTTTAGCTAAATGCTAACGTGATCACAATAGCAGCTAGCTGTTAATGCTCAGCAGCTGTAATGTTTTAGAACGCAGAGAGCAACTTCAAATCCATCGCAGTATATTTTAACTGACGTTAAACGCAAATGAACTGCTAATGTCCTTGTAAATTGCTACGACTTTAAAAAGATTAGCATTCTTTAACTCTCCGGCTGTGTGTATGCATAATGGTTGGTTTCGCTACGCTAACTCTTAACTGACATACGGAATATGCTTTTGTGACTCACTTCCTCCTTTTATTGTCGCCTGTAATGAGCCGATTGATCTTGTTTCCTATTCAATTTCAAGAAACAGGAGAATTAGCCGTGACATTCAGGCATTTAAAAATCATATAGGCATATATATTTTAATAATAGAAAATTAGAAGGTATCGATAGTAATAGTAATCAGTGTTTTCATGCACCAAATTTCATGGCAGCCCATCCAGTAGCTTTAAAAGTTAACCTCCCGGTGGCGCGAGAGGAAACGTCACCAAAGTCATCAGGATGGAAATCCATCCCATAAATATCGACACCTTTCGGCGCGGACGGACTCGGCTTAAACGTTAGAAAGCCGGCGGCGGCACGGCGAAAACAAACGAGCGGCGTCTTCGTGAAAACGTGCAGAGATGAGAGAACCGCGTTAACATAACGAGCGTCTGAAATTCAAATGCATCGCAAATGAAGGAGAGAAAAATGCCTGAAAGATGAATAGAAACTCTCCGCCGATAGAAGGTGACGTGTGTGTGCGCGTGTGTGTGTGTGTGTGTGTGTTGCCGTCGTCCTCCTTCTCAGCCCACCCCGCTGTCACCGCCACGCTGAGTGAATAGCCTCAGTCATTACTGGCTGATACCGCGCCGTCTGCAGGGTGAAATGAGACAATGGTAAAGATTTTCAACCAGGGGGCCTAAATCATTTACACAGCATGGAGCTTGGCTGTGCTGAAATGAGGCTGCTGATGACTCTATCCGGCAGCAGCAGCAGGTGGTACTGTAACTGGGAGTGAGTGTGTGTATGTGTGTGTGTGGGGGGGGGTTGTTGTGTGGAGACGAGGCTCCGCAGTGGTGGAGTCACTCGAGTCCTTCACCACCGTTACTCTGTGTTTATGTGAGTACTTTAATGTGTTGCCCCTTTATACTAGCTATTGTACTTTTTACTGTACTACACCTCAGAGTTAACTATTGTACTTTTTACTGTACTACACCTCAGAGGTAACTATTGTACTTTTTACTCTACCACTCAGAGGTAAATACTGTATTTTTTACTCCTCAGAGGTAAATACTGTACTTTTTACTTCACGAAAGGAGTTAACATAACGCATATGCATTAATGCAGCAGTAATATGAATCTAGAAACATCAGATATAATAGTAAAATACTGACAGGGATTATTTGAATGCACAGTGAGTACTTGTACTTAAAGTAAATTCGCCTGATACATACTTTTGAATGCAGGACTTTTTACTTGTGTGGTTTTGGTACTTTTACTGCAGCAAAGGATCAGAATAACTATCCACTGTGTGATTCCTGAGGAGTTTTTAGGCCTGTGGATCCTTCACCCTCACATTCACGCATCTCTTGAACCAAATCGAACCGCATTCGTTGTCCAAAGTGCATTTTAGTTTTAACCGTCTACGTCACATTTTTCAATTAGGCTTCCCCTCAGGCTACGAAGCACCAGTGAGACCAGATTAGCTCCTCTTTCCTTGAAGCCCTACTAATCAATATTTCTCATATTAACACCAAATCAAAAACTACTTCACGTGACGTGGAACAACCCGCAGAGAATCGGCACCCGGCTTTTTAGTCACTTTAGCCCGATTTACTTTATGATTCAGTCTCACTTTGCTCATCAACTGGTCTCCAGCAGTAGGAAGATGTTTTTTATGCTGATAAATCTACTTCCTGTCCTTCACCAGACATCAGAGAAACTCAGTTCACTGGTGAAAAGAGTGGAACATCTGGCTAAAAAGCCAGATACTTCTCTAATAAGTTGGTGGAGGTCCAAAACCAGAGCCAAAAGGAAAGTGAATATTAACCAAAAATACGACTCTAAATTAATGTTTAATGCAGGTGTAAAAAAATAGCAATACCTGACTGTGAAAATACTCCATTACAAGTAAACGTCTTGCATTGGAAATATTACCTTCGTACAGGTAGTATTATCAGCTAAATGTACTGAATCGAAAGTAAAGATACTGGTAATGCCGGAAAAGGACCAACTAAAGCTGTAAAGCGGAGTGAATTGTAGTGGAATCGAGGTATAAAGTAGCATAAAATGGACATTAATCACAATGAGTAAATGTACTTGTTGCATTTCGACCTTTGTACTAATGTTCATTTTCTCTCCTGGATGTTCATGTCGCAAACTGTTTGGCCATATAAGATGAAATAAATGTCCTTACATAGTTTTTCAGTAATATTCATGTTAAATAAGATGCAATAACTGTTTATATTATGTGGTGCAGTTAAAGATTTGATCATATAATTGTCGGTTAGGAGATTTTAAAAGTGTTTAACAAATGAGTTACAGTTTGCTTCTACAGAATATGCTTTCTGAAACGGCTGCATCAGAAGCATATAAGTAAGATACCAACAATAACAAAAGAAACATTCAATTATAGGATGCAAACATTTGTTTTTATTTTTTAATTCAGAAAACGAATAAGCACAAGTTTGCTTGAAGTAAAAGTTTAAACAAAATACAAATACTCAAAGTCCTTTATTTAAAAAATCTTAAAAGTACAAAGTATTATCAGCCAAATGTAAACAGAATGGCCCCAGTCAGTGTAAAGATACTTAGTATAATAGTATTAATAATACTCATGATATAACATGTAAGGAACATTTTAATATTGCAGAAGTTGAAGCTAAACGTAACTACTAATAGTTTAATCTATTATAACGTATCATATTAACTGATTGTATTTATTTTATTACATTCCTCCTGATGCAAACAAAAAAAATGCACTTCAGGAACGCACCGCTGTTATAATTTACTGGACAGAGTTCACTGTGGATAATGGTCATGTTGTTGTTGTTGTTGACTCCTGGATTTGTGTTTTATCAGGTTGTTGATTGCATTTACCTGGAAGTCCCAGTTGTAAACGGGTCCCTGAACGCACCACAATTGAAAACAATGGAATGAGGATAAAAAAAGGTGGATGAACTGTTGAATTTTAAAGGAGCTCCACCTGCAACACGTTGCTCCGACATTGGTGTCGTAAGTATTGAGTATTTTTAACACTTTTACGTGTAATGGAGTATTTTTTAAGTTTATTATAAAAATACTATTGAGTATTGAAAGTAAAATTATCATTGAATTAATTACACATTCAACACAAAGTAATGTTTTACATTTCATGATTTAAGGTGTTAAATAACTTTTTATGCTTGCTTATTGTGCTGTTTAACATCTGTGTGTGTGTGTGTGTGTGTGTCAATGTGTGTGTGAGAGACACACACGCACACAAAGCCATTCATTAAGAAGATGTGTTACTTGCTAGCAGCAGTATTACTACTCCATCCATGTATTTAACTATCGAGTTGTTTCTTTAAACGGATCCACATTCCAGTGGACCTTTAAACGTAACACGCAAGGGGGTGGGGGGGCGGTGCTGCGTTCACTGGCCCCCTCCCCCAAAACCACGAGGCTCCAGTGTTGACAGGCCCGATCACCGCCCCAATCGGCAGCGTTCAGTCCGGCTTTCCGAGCTCCCGGTCGCCGCCTGCTCTCCGTTCGTGATCCCCGCGAACACGTCGACGGTTCGGACCGAAAGCCCAGACGCAGAGTCGGTGTTTTTAGTTTGTTTGTGGTTCTCAAACCTCACAAAGGATTAACGGAATTCCGCCATCCGGTCCTTTTTTTTTTTTTTTTTTTCTTTTTTTTTTGCTTGCATCGAGCTAGCCGGCCAGACCCCGCCCTCTCTTCGTTTGTCAACAAAGGGGTTTGACAAGCTCGGAGAAGCCCTGCCCCCATGTCTCCATAAAAGGATGATTTGGCCATACGCGGCCGACAAGCAAGCCGTGGGTAACCTCTCCCCTTCCCCGTCCCGTTCAGACGGTGCGTAAAAGCGGAGCTATCATGGCGGAGCGCGTGCATCAGCCCCCGGCGAAGCGGCTCTGCTGTCGCCCGGGATACGGTGCTGCGTGTCGGCAAGGCCAGCGGGCCGCGGGGGCGCCGTGCGGCGGCGGTGGCTCCTCCGGTGCCGCGCCGGGCGAGTCCAGCAAGACGCAGAACCCGGAGACCCTCCTGGACATCGCGGCGCGCAGAGTCGCGGAGAAGTGGCCGTTTCAGAGGGTGGAGGAGCGCTTCGAGCGCATCCCGGAGCCCGTCCAGAGGCGGATCGTTTACTGGTCGTTCCCGAGGAGCGAGCGAGAGATCTGCATGTACTCGTCGTTCAACACCGGCAGCGGGGAGGAGAGCGGAAGCGGCGGGGAGAGCGCCGACGAAACGCGGCTGCCCTTCCGACGGGGCATCGCTCTGCTGGAGAGCGGCTGCGTGGACAACGTGCTGCAAGTCGGTGAGTGTATACCCGAACACCCACCTCCTTTTTCTGGCAACTAAACCGCCCAGAAAGCGACAACGGAGACTCGCATTTACGGTTGAATGTCGAGTGCTGAAGGTGGATAAAGTGACCGGGTTTTGACAACAAAAGGGTGAAGCGGTGAGGCGACAGAGGAGAGCCCACAATGGGGCTTTAAATATGCTGTGTGCGTGAATGGGAATGTGTGACTGGGGCATTTAAATCCTGTTGTGCTCGAGGGCAGTTTGAATGTAAAATGTAGGGTACAAAGCCTCCAAAAAAATCCTCTAATTGTGTTGAAAATCAAGCTGTGGCTTCAACAAAAGAATCCCCACATTTTCACATCTCAACACCACCGGACCCGCTTGAGAAACTTCCCCAGAATGAGGATAAATAACCATGTCTATATGTCTGCTGCAGGTTTTTCAGAGGTGTTAATGAATTAGGCTAATGTGAGATTCAGCCGTGTCAATTTGGGACACAAAAGTAAGATTATCGAAAGCTGGTTTGGGGTTAAAACCGTGAGACTGGAAGCCAGAAATCACCCAAAATGTAATAATATATTCTCAATCTCAATACCATATGGAAGTACTTTATATTTAGTGAAAACATGTTGACATTAATGCTCTTTTACATGCTTTTAATAGGACTACGTCCTGCTTTATGATCACATTCGGTTAGAGTTTTGCCATTCAGAAAACAAGACTGTGTTTTAAATGAATTTGTAAGCTATTAAACAAAGTATTGGGTAATAAGGGAAGTGCTGGGTTGGGTGTCAACTGACGCACATTGCATTTGGATGAGTTGTCCACAGTTCGGATGCTTGTTTATGCACGTTGCGTCTCTTTTGTGGGCTCGCATATTTGTTTGATCAGCAGAATAAATTACCGAGTTGGAAAGCAGTCAAATATGCAGTCTCACATTATCGTCGGTGTGTATATTTAGAGTGCATCTACGGCGTGCTATTACTGGAATGCAGAGAATAACCATTACAGAAGTCAACGTGCTCACTCTTTCCCCCCCCTGAGTGAAATGGGAACAGACACCTGTGTGCTAAACGGACCGCTGCATGTGCAACTTTACTGCACCACCAACAACAACAACAGCAACAACAACATTGAGTGTAACGTTTTGGTTTTCTGTCCATTTTTATTTGGTACTTTCATGTTCCTTTGTCTTCCTTTTTGATATTTTAATTACCTCCCCAAGCACACGTATCGAATGCCCAGCATTCCCATTGTGAGTTTGGCACTTTGTTCCTATTTTCATGTTCATTTGTGTCTTTCAAGCTTCCTGTCGCCTCCTAAAAGGAAAGGCAAACAAAAGCATCTTTTCACTCCCTTGTTAAGTAGAGGAGATTTGGAAAGGAGGAAGCGTATTGAGCACAACGGTTCTTCTCTTTCTTTTTTTTAACCCGGGCCCCGATTCACACCGGTTTGCAGCCAATTGGTTCACGTTTGTGTCCTTTTTTTAAAGTGTAATCGAAAACAGTAAGCGCTTTGGCTGCATAGTTTTTAGTTGGCAGCGTTTATTATCAACGCCTGGTTCAGCCTGGAGTCTTTGTGATGGTGTCTGTCACCTGTGAGTTGGACCAGACCCGGGACACCTTCCCAGAGAGCGCTGAGGGCTGTAATCCCATTACGCTGCATGGTTAATTTGAGTCGTAATGCAATCTGAACACTTGAGTGGCTGCATGACACGTCCCTTTCTCCCCGCCCCCACGCCCCTTCTTTTAAATGCATGTGGGCTTTGTGAGTAGGGCCACGGAGAATACACACACACACACACACACACACACGTACCGGCTTCTGTCCTGCCGAAATAAGACGGCCATATATTCCCAGATATTGGGAAGCGTTTCTGTAGGGAAGAAACAGAATCTGGGTTATTCCAGAGAGGGAGGAGGCGGGGGGGCATGCTTACAAAGAGGAATAACACTAGTGTGTGTGTGTGTGTGTGTGTGTGTGTGTGTGTGTGTGTGTGTGTGTGTGTGTGTGTGTGTGTGTGTGTGTGTGTGTGTGTGTGTGTGTGTGTGTGTGTGTGTGTGTGTGTGTGTGTGTGTGTGTGTGTGTGTGTGTGTGTGTGTGTGTGTGTGTGTGTGTGTGTGTGTGTGTGTGTGTGTGTGTGTGTGTGTGTGTGTGTGTGTGTGTGTGTGTGTGTGTGTGTGTGTGTGTGTGTGTGTGTGTGCGCGCACACACACACACTCACATTCACAGGGAGGGTTTCTTTCTTGGCTGATTGCGCCCCGGCCTGGAATTTGCTGGAAAAATAGAGCCAAGAAGTGATAAATAAAAGATGTAATCTCCCCACGTGTGGGCTGTACCAGCGGAGGGAGGTTTTCTCTCTCTCGCAGCAGACCTTGAGGAAATGAATTGGCACACATTTGCCGTGGACCCCCTTAGTGCTCCACAACAAACCCTCACTGCTAATCAGTGCACAGATAAAGGCGGCCATTTTTTATTTATTTTTCCCATCTTACGAGAGCAAACAAACTGCAGCTTCTCGAGGTTAGACTTGAGGGTTACTTTATTCCCCCGGTTGTTGCCAATATCATAGTTGGTGGGGATGTTATTGAGCTGCGAGGTGGACTATCAACACCGAGGAAATAACTGAAGTGTGCTGCTGCTGCTCCGAATACGCTCCAGGCCACGGCGATTTTAATACCAAACACCAAACAATAATAAAAGTGTCCAGAGTCGAATATTTTGACAAGAATTTAAACGTTTCAGCCATTTTTGAGGCACAAATGCCAATAATGTGATGTTTTTTGTTGTATTACTTTAGAGCAAATGGAATAATTGGTGGTTTTGGGACTGTTGCTCAGACAAAAAAATAAAAACCTTGAGTTCTAGGACACACTTTTCTGACGTTTTACAAACCGAACAATAAAAGGAAGAAGATAATCCTCCCGATTTAATTCGATAACGAAATATTAATCTTAATCTTGTCCTTGAAACGACTCAAAGACGCCGAAAAAAATGCAAATGCAGGTTTTGCAGTTAAAAAAAAAAAATTTCTGCAATAGCAGCACGATACAGTTATTCCGTCATAACTGGTCATTAATTGCCACTATGCTTGCAATCACCGAGTCTCTAATTGTAAGTAGCAAAGTCAAGGTTCTCGTGCATACCGTATAAAGAAAGACCTTTACAGGTCAATGCGTGCAATTAGCTTCAAACCAGCAGTTCTGAAAATGTAGACGCAATCACTTTAGAACATGCATGCAGTTGTATAACAAACGGGATCTTCTCCAGACGGACGGCTTTCCTTTTTGAGACCAGTTCAATATCCTCCATCGTCTCTCTTTGTAGTTCGCGGTGGAAGACGAGCTGCTCTGGGGACGAAGTCCGCTTTGCAGTCGAGTTTCATGCAGAGAAGCAGCTGAGAAACCAGAAACGCATCCCCGGGTGCATAAAACAGCAGCTTTCTGCACAGAATTCTGGATTCATCACAAATATTATAAATCCAGACCACACTAGTGCATCGACGGATCATTTCATTAAACAACTTCCTGCTCCGTAAAAAGAAGGCCTAGCTTATTCACAAACACTTTTCAGATCCCCCCCCCCCCAATAAAACAAACGACACTGATTGTGACATTTTAAAAAGGTCAAACGCAGCATGTCGGAGGAGCTGAATGGAGGTTTCCCCCGTAAGCATGACGTGGTCTCTGCTCATGCGCTCCGGTGCATGTCTGGGCTGAAGTATAGGCTACATGTTAAAGTATAGGCTGCGGTGTTTTTTTTGGGGGGGGGGGACATTACGTTCAGCCGGCTAAGGACGGCGTCTACATATGGTGGGAAAACATGTGCGGTAATGTGTTTGCTACCTGCGTTACCCGGTTATTAGGTCACGTGTAAAGCTGCTCGCTCTGCACACGAGGTCAAGTCCAAACCTTTTACCGTCTCCTCTCCTCCCGCTGACCGATCTCATGTTAATGTGCTTCCAGCTGCAGCGTCCGGGGTCAAAGGTCATTCAAACATCAATGCCGTCGGTACGCAGTGTTTGTTATCGATGGGGAAAAATACAATCCCCTCCCGTCTCTCACTCGCTCAGTCGGGAAATAAAGGTACTGCGTTCAGGCCGACAATTATTCTCGTTATTGATTATTGATTTATTACTAAAAATGTCCATCGTAGTTCCCTTAAAGCCCAGGTTGGCGGATTTATAGCCAACAAACTCTCCAAAACACGTTTTCTTAAGTACCAAAGTAATCCAGTAATCCTACCCCCCCCCCCCCTGAAATGTTTCACAGCCACATTTCTGTCATTTAGTACACCGAAGTGCAGAATTTGAGACTCGGCCCTCAAATCTGTCACAGGCCTGCTGCTCCATAGACAGACTGAGTGTCTATCTGTAGTTTCCAGTGCTCAGATGTTGGGTTTGGTTCTGCTGGCCATCACCACACAGAGAAATCTCTCTCTCTCTGGTCTCTGGAGTCCGACTCGGCCCTGAAAAAGCAACGTTCTGGCTGGACGATCGTCCACTGAGGTGCAGCGTCCGAGTGTTTAGAAGGAGCCTCGAGTAAAAGTACAAATACCACAATCTAGAAGTGCTCTATCACAAGTCCTGCATTCAAAATCCCACTCGCAGCAAAGGTATTATTAGCAAAGAGTACATAAAGTATAAAAAGTAAAAGATGTCGACTGGGACCGATATTATTGTAGTACTGCTGCACACATTTATGTTTTATATTTTAGTTTTTCTTTGCTTTTTCTGTCAAATATCAGACAGTTTAACCTCTTTTGGGACTCGATCAGTTATTTAAATGAAACTACACGAGATGTTTAGAGGGGAAATTAATTTCAAGTGGAACTGAAATCAACTCGAGACGCCTGAAACTTGACCCTCGAGCTGCTAAATGCGCCATTATGTTCACCAGCTTGTCGCTAACTAGGTCTAACTGCAAAGATGAGAACACTTTCACCTTTTATTATAAAACAATATTGATTATCGCTTCCTCGGCTAAATCCCTGATATTGCGATACAGTACATATTCATACCCTTGACTGCTGAACTCAGCATATTGAATTAAACTTGATCCAAGCATATCAAACCACAAGTTGCGTTTATATCACGCACACAGACACACACACACACACACACACACACACACACACACACTGATGCATGCATTAAGCCTTAGGCCTTTATGTGTACACACTGATTACTGCCGGCTCGCTCTTATCTCCAATTTTATGAAGAATCAATGAGTCCGCGCACACCTATTGAATGATGCAAAGCTTTGTAAGTATGCTGAGCTGGAGAGCACACACACACACACACATACACACCACACTCAGCCTTGCAGGTTGTTGATCAGCATTAATGGTGTATGCATATCGCCTCAATATGCTTCTGCTTTGCAAGATCAATTTTTATCGGGCGAACGCTCGGCTGCATCTCACAGAGGCCGGTCGCTGGCGAAAGCCGACATTTCTGACATGTTTTTTTACACCACAGTGACCATACAAATTAAGGGTGGAGGCGTTTAAAGTCCTACAACTGGGTCAGTCTTTGGTTGTTGCTGGTTGACGAGTCGTTTCCAGGTCAGTGTCAAAACTAAGGATATATATATACATATACTTTCTTAAAACTGCTGCTCACTGTAGTTAAATCAAACAAACAAGCGGAAAGTTTGTTAGGGACTATTTTCAGCGGCGGATGAATCCTCACTTCAGAATGAACTGAAGTGTGTTGATGGTGACGAAGGAACAACACGGAGGCCCATTGAGGTGTTTTAATGGAGCTCCACGGCTCAGAGGAACAAGAGATATCAGGCTAATTATGAGGATATTTCCATGGGATTTATTGACGAGATGAATGATACAGAATATTACCAACGTTATCCTTTTTCAGGTTGGTCAGTATTTAACATGTGCTCGTAATCTCTCAGCCACAGCTGCTCACAGACTGGTTTAGCTCTCTCCCCACATCCATCCACGTCTCCCACGATCTGTATTCCTCCGCCGTGTTGTATTCCTCCGCCGTGTCCCTTCATCATTAACCTTCAACTCGAGGGAGAGGCGGATGAGAAGGGAGGAGCAGGGAGGAGGAGGAGGGAGGAACTAGTTTACCTTCGTCTGCACTCGATAGATCCCCCCTTTTTTTTTTTTCCATCTTCTTATTGGACTCTAAATATTGCTGCTGCGTTCACGTTCTCCGACTAAAGTCCCAAAATGTTCCGGTTTAGACCTGCAACGATTGGTTGATTTAATTGAACAGAAAATTAATTGAATTACTTTGAACCGATTTAATAGTTGTCGTTCAAACAACTGCCTCAAATGTGAATATTTGATCATTTTTAAGTTCTTGGTTGACGGTCGATTAAAACAAGGAACATGGATCCATTATCTTGCATTTTTCACTACTTAGAGCCACAAAACAATGGATTTGATAACGTAAATTCCCAGTAGCTTTATCCCTCTTCAGGTTCACTATGGCATACGATAAAGAAAGCACTGGGGATTGTTTGCTTGAGAATGTACTTAAACGATGCCAATTCAGGCCTGTGCATCAACTAATTGATTTTAGCTGTTTCAGCTCCAGATACCCTTTTTATTCCTCCAGGGAGAAAGCAGTGTGAAGTGGTCTCTCTTCTTCTTTTGTGGGCGTCTGGGGAGTTTTATTCAACCCCCCCGACTCTCTCAGCAAGTCAAAGCCTGCCGCTGTCACCCCCCCCCCCCCCCCCCCCGCCGCCTCATGGGAACGCCTCGCGGGGTCGCCCTCTCTCTCGAAGAGAAGCGCCCTTCGGACCTCCGCCGCTCTGCAAACCGAGCGCTTTTGAGTTAACAAAAGGTGAAGTGCTGCGAGCGTTTTCTAAACACCGGGTGCCGCTCGCCGTGTTTCTCGAGGCCATCGGCGACAAAACCGCGCATTCTTTATCTTCTCTTTTTTTATTCTCATGGAAAAGTGGCTGAAGTCGCAGAGGGGAGGGAACGAATGGATGTTTTCTGTGTGGAACGAGAGGCTCTTGTAGAGCAGGCGACCCACGTGTGAACCAGAAGCTGCTTATGAGCACTGCTTACCTTTTTTTTTTTTAACGGGAACTTTTAAAGGTGTCGTCTATCAGAGGCTGTTTGTTACCTTAAAGCTCACAGCCAGAGCATGATTAATGAAGACCGATGGGCCCTCCTCCATTGGAGCAGTTTCCTTTCTTTTTGTGTATTGTACTTTTTATTGGTCGACATTGTAATAAACCCCAAATACAGTCGTTAAAACCTGGAAATGAGTGAAATATCATAAAGGTGGTGCTCATTATCTTGATGAACAAAAAGTATCATAACAGCTCGTGTTTCTCCAAGCTTATTTGTGTGCAATAATCACAAAATTGAATAATCAGTGACTACTTGACTCGGGGGTGATGCTAACTTCCTGTTCTACTAAAAATAAATACGTCACCGCTGCTGAGACAGGGTGGAGCGGAGTTTATAAAGTGAACTTTGTTCATTTGCATGTCCGGCAGTCAAACGCTGCCATTAGAAAGTTTAGACTTGATTCATCCCATGTCCTTCCTTTTGAGATTCAACATTGTTTTATATAGAGTTTTAGAAAAAAGAGTTTGTATTTAAACCTGCCTCTGTGTGAACCTGCTCTGCCAGATATAACGCCGCCTCAGCATCTATACGCCCGGGCTCGCCGAGCCCAGGGAGTGAAACCACCATCGCGTTTGCTTAGCCAAATGTACCAAGCGCCCCAGACTGTGTGTCACATAATGTAAACCCGTTGACTGCCAGAACCGGCCCCGCTGTTGTCACGGGGACCGAAAACCATCCACTTCCTGCCTTCCGCCTCGGCTCTTCATCGTCCTGTCTGCTTTCAGTTTATTATTCTGCCTCTTTGCATGCTTCACCCTTCTTCTTCTTCTTCTTCTTCTTCTTCTTTTTTTCCTGTCTCTGTAATAACAAGCAAATGATTCTCGTTCTCCGGGTCCAGCTGTAGCTGAAGGCCTCTCCCCGACCTGCAGCATAGCTGCCTGACTCACAGACACGTCGCTGCTTTTTTTTTTCTCGGGCGGACGCCCGGAAGCTTCAACAGATATACAGCCCGTGGAAACCGGGACGAGTAAAACCAGGTTTTAAGGTGCATCCCGAAACTATTTGATCTTGTTTTCCGTGACCTTTTAAACTCTTGCGGGCAAACTGTTTTGTCCTTTTCGACTTTTATCGGTTGAGAGTCATAACAGCTTAAAGTAAAATAACGTCATGTGTTTTAAAAGTCACTTTTCAAGAAAGCGTGTCAATATTATCGTCATAATTGGCAGATGTTATCGTATAAATGCAGCCAATCACCATTATCTTGTTCCAGCTTCTCAATTGCTTTTCTTTTGGCACATGTAATAACTAACTAAATTTATTTAGGTTGGTTTTTTTTGGACAGTTGGTGATCTGAAGATGATAGATTTACACACAAAAATCCCAAAGTGAATTCATTTAAACTTTGAATTGAGAAACAAAATAAACTTCAGCAGCTTCTTCCTGCTGTTAGCGCCACAAGTTACAGCTTCTTAAGCTCTGTGACTAGATGTTTCTTTCAGAAATCCACTTCGGGAGTCTCCGTTAACGTCTCCTGTTGTTTTTGTGTGCACAGTCTTGTAGTTCAGAATTATTCTGACGCAATATTTCCTACTTATTATTGAGATCAATGTGTAACATCATCTATGGGGAAAATGAATGGAACATTTACTTCCAGGAACGTCCAACATAATTATTCCCACTTTGCAGTTAGACATCGCTGCCTCTTTCAAACCTTAAGGTTGATAACACAGGTTTTATTGCACATATTTAAATTCTCTACCCTGACTACAAATGACATCTTCAGGGGGTTATTTTTTTCTTTTCAGACGTTCCTCCTTCCAGAGCCACAAGAGACCGTCTCCTTAGACGGAGGAGAGTTTCTCCAAGACAAACAACGGCTTTCATTCATTCATTCAGGTTGCGTCGAATGCCACTTTAATGGAGGAAATAATCAGCAGATGGTTTGATAATGAAGATAATCGTCAGTTGCTGCCCTCGTAATAACAATGTGTGATTATATCAACTTGACGAACGCTTTTAAAATAAAAAAAAAGAACCAGTCGCTCAACTAAAGTCACACACCTCTGATGTGACACAAGCCGCCACATGTTTCCGGGGTATGCCTGGCATGCGCCTACAAGTTGAGTCATTGTTTTCATCTGTTAAAAGATGAGTAACGTCGTTACGCGCGATGGAAACGGGATGCACTCGAGAAGCGTATCGACTGGGCTTTAATGCGGTTAGCGGCAGGGAGGGGCGCTGGTGGTTAAAGGAGGCCGGTCGGGTGAATGTGTGCAGCTGCACGCCGAGTTACAATGAGGGGAGGAGAGAAACCGCTGAGGACGGAGTCCTGCATTCAAACGCCTACTTAAAGTACAGAAGTATAGTGAGAGGAATGTACTTAGCGCGTCAGCTGTAAAAGTACCGATCCTGCAGTAAAATAGGCTGTGATTCATATATTATTATGTATAACGTCATTTCAAAGTGTCGCCAGATAAATATGAGGGGTTGTAAGATTATTAATGGGAGAGAGAGAAGTTCTGTGAAAAATGTTGATTTAAAAAGGAATTAAATGTATTATTTTGTCTGAGCAACCACTTAGAAACAAAACACATGCAACTGTTTATTATGTAAGACCAATTTTGAAGAAGTTGCTGGTCCACAATTTGTTATAAATAAACTAATAATAATAATAAATCAGGAAGTTTATTTGACATTAGGACAGCTACTCTTAATTAACTGTTAAATAAATGTAATGGAGTAAAAAGTATAATATCTTTCCCTGAAATGCAGTGGAGTACAAGTATAAATTAAATTAAGATATACTCAAGCTAATTGCCCCCAACGTTACACTTAATCTATTTAGTTACTCTCTTCATTGTATTCCCCAGCAGAGAGAGAGAGAAAGGAAGATTAATATCTCTGCGTGGAGGATGGATAGAAACTGACGAATCAAACGGTGGCAGCCGAACCGGAGGCCGTTTCCCAGCCGGTAAACGAGGTGCAGCGAGACGGGTGGAGACGAGATAAAAGTGAGGCAACAGAAACCCCCGAAAAATAACCCTGATGAACACACAAAAGAAAGAAAAGAGGAGCCGATTGATTGCGGTGTTTATCTCGCCGCCCCAGTCGCTCCTCTGTTCCCCCAGAAACGTTGAGCAAGCCGCAGCGTCAGTTGAACCCAAATAGAGAGAAAGGAGGTCGAGGGTGTAGCTCTGGGTTTGATATGATGTGGCCTGCATCCTGTTTTGACAACCGGCGGCCCCTCCTCCTGCGTGACGCCGTGAAGGGAAGTATTTTCTCCATCCTGCAGACGTTACGCTGACAGTTAAACGGTTTCTCTCCGTCGGGTGCAGACAAAGACGAGCCCCGGTAATGCTGCTGGGCTCGTTGTTAAGCACACACACACACGCAGGACACACGCACACAAAGCCTGGATTGTTTTCAGTTCTCTTTAAGCTGGGTTTTAAAGTAAGCCGGAGTGTTGGATTATTCACAGTGAGGTGGATCTCGGTGAAAGCTGATTAATCACTTAGTTGTTCAACAGCAACTATTTTTTTTATTTTTTACAAGCGATTTTAATCATTTAAGCCAAATGTCGGTTCTCCCTCTTGACAGTCCCGTTTACAAAAATAAATCTATAGTTTCCCGAGAGATGATTCGACAGAGGGCTGAAATATTCTGGCTTGGTTTGTTTTTAATTTTAACGTGTTTTTCGATTTGAAAAAAGAAGGCCAGGTGGAATATTTCCTTAACATGTCTTCTGGCCGTCACGTGGTTCAGGTTCAAGTCGGTGATTTATTAAACTGATTGAACTCGATGTCGATTCGCAGATTGAACTGTGAAAACTGCTGAAGCGTGGATGCATTACGCAATCAACAATGATGCAACACTTTCATTCATTCGTATTTTAAGGTTCCGCATTCCGAAGTCGTACTTCTGACAACCTCTCCGCTGACCTCAAATATTCTACCTCTTCACCTTTCTGTGATTCTATAGCTACTTAACAGCAAAGCTGCGTTGATTACTCAACCAAAAGATAATTGATTGGCAAATATTAACTAACTTGATTAATCATTTAGTAAAGATGCCCCCCAAAAAAATACGACGTCCTGACTCGTAGTTTACGTTGATGCAACGAGATTAAGGAAGTGAACCTTTTTGTTGCTTCTCACTTTTACTTACTGGAAAGGGTCGCCCAGTCATTTGGGTTATAAGTGTTTCTCAAATGTTAGATTTAAATACTGTCGTATACAGCAGATATGTGTGTGTGTGTGTAACAAATGCGGAAAAGCATCCTGGACTTAACGTGTGTCCTGCAGGGTTTTTCCTCTTAGTCGTTGTTATTTTGTAAACAAAACCATATCTGTGTACTTCTTCTTCCGCCTCCGGCGTGGCGTGGCGTACGTTTGCCGACGCTTTTGTTCCCACAGAGTTTACCGAGTGTTCGTCGGCCTTTTGTTGGCCGGCTCCACCGATGCACCGACGGTTATTCCCCCGTCGAGGCTCTCCTCTTCTTCCTGCTTTATTTCTGTCAGTATCTTTAGCGGATGTGATCAAAGGCGGGATGTAAATAATTGAGAGGATTGAAAATACTTTCAGCTTCTTTCTCTCTTTTTTTTTTTTTTTTTTTACCCGAGGTATTAAAGGCACTTTAGCAGAATACATATTCTTTAATGAATCCACATCTTGTAGCCGTTTTTTTAAAGGAACCGTTCGCCATTTTGGTAAATATTTGCTCTCGTGCCAAGAGACGGAAGAGGCGATTGATGCCACTCTCGTGTCTGTAAGGTAAACACGAGGCTGGACGGCGTTAGCTTCGCTGAGCATGAAGACTGGAAGGTCACTTGAAAGTCACTGCACCCGGACGCTTTCATGCTGCCGATACGGATGGTGTTAAGAAGTTAAACGGCTCATAATTCATCTCTAATATCTATTTTATTTTCATGTACAAACATCGCCTTCAAACTACTGGATTTATTCTAGTTCATCACTAAAACATTACATTGTATTACAGGTAAACGCATCACGATGCCGTTATAATTCACCCTCAGCCAGTACTCGTGTTTACGGAGCCTGAACACATCGTAATGTACCGGTAACTGAACCTCTGTGCGTTAGCCGCTAACGGTTGTGTTAGCGTTGAAAGCTCTCCTGCTGGTTTTTGTTTATATATTCAATATATAACTTATATAATTAGGCAGCTAGCTGTTTCACCCCCTATTTCCAGTCTTTACGCTAAGCTAACTCACCGTTGGTTTCATATTGAAAGTACCAACGTGAGAGCGGTAACTTTTCCTCCCACGGACACGATTCAGAGGATATTCGCGTCACGATTTAATAAACGACAATCGGATCAAAATGTAAGCAAACACTAAAAGCTTTTTATTTGATTTCATTTATGTCTTGGTGGGATTCCTGTGCTCATTAGCAGCAGCAGTAGCAGCAGCAACAGCAGCAGCGAGCGTCTCTGTGGAGATCGGCTGCATCTCTGGAGTGGGAACAAATGCATTTGGAGAGGAGAAGCTCTGGCGGTCCTCGGAGGCTCAACAAACGACTTTCACCGAGCACATCGGGAACAGACGGCACTCAAACAAATGCTATTAAAAGTGGGAGGAAGAAATCCCCTTCTGTCCTTAGAAGCTTGTTGTGAAACCTCTGACGGACGTTATTTATCTTAGCAAAGACGCATTGACGTAAATAAACGCCGGCAGATTGAATGTGTGTGCGTCCACGATCCTCCGCGGAGGAGCCGCCTCCACTTTGTGCTTCTACTGCGCGACATCTCGGGGGTTCATAACACCGAGTTACCTTCCAGACTTATGCATCGCGTTTTTAAAAAGTTGTTTATGAAATTAGCAGCGTGCATGCATCAGTAATATTATTAATACACTATTTAGAATAGTAAGATACTCACATGGGTCATTTTTTTTTTAGCCATTATGAGTCATTAAACCTTTGCTGCTGCTACTTGTATACTTGTTTTTGTTAGTATTTTAAATGCGGGGCGTGTAGAGTATTTTCCCAGTGTGGTGTTAGCATATTTACTGAACTGGTCTGTGTTTAAGCTACTGGCTGTTCGTCTGTGAACCCATGTGTCCACACCGTGTCCTCACATGTATGTTCTGTATCTGTTTGCCCATTAAAGCCAAGGCTGAATTACATAAGGAAACTCCTGGGGGACATGATAACAGTTTTTTTTGTTTTAAAACCTTCTTTATTCCTAAATTAATGTGTTCAAATGACCACGCAACGTACACGCGGATACACAACGTGTGAGGAACGAGGGGTCGACAGGCTTCTTCTGAGCTTGACGTTGAACTTGAAGACCCCAATTAGAGGAATTGGGCCGAGACTAAAGCTTCATCCGATTACACCGTGATTTGGGGTTTTTAACATTTCACTGTGTTAGATGTTGTAGCATTCTGTACATAATTTGCATTTAATTTTACAGTTTCTATTTTCTATTTCTTTATAAAAGCAGCTGTAACGTACACGGGGATGACAAAGGTGTTCTGATGGATTAATTGCAGGACTATTATGTGAGACTGCATCAGGGTTTAAGTAAATAAATTAACCTAATTAAGTGATAATTGAGAGTAATTACATAATCTTCAACAGTTTGGAGATGTTTTCAACTTCAAACAACTTCTTACTTCAAAACAGTCAACTCCTAGCAACATGAAGGAGTGCATACTAAAGAATACATTATTATTTTATTACAATATTATCTAAATACTAAATGTACTTTGGATGCTGCCTCTAACTTCTGGACCTAACTATTTAACTGCTTAATCGATCGACGGCATTTTATATCTTTTAATAATATTTGTGAAGATTTTGTGCATTTAATATATTTTGAGTTTTTATTTGAAGACACCACCTTTTGAGTTGGACATTTCATACATGTGTGTGTGTATGTATGTGTGTGTGCTTTGATAGTTTGTTTTAGTAATCGGTTCGTGCTGATGAAAGCCACTGAGAGGTGGTTTGTTAGGAGGAACGTCCCCTCCTCTCAGCAGGTTATTGAGTCATTCTTTGAGTCCGCCGGCTCTTTTTCGTTTCCGCTGCAGGCCGGACTCGTCGGGCGAAATGCACGCGGTAAAACGGCGGCTTCTCCGGGAGTCGTTTTCCTCTCCTGTCGTGAAGGCGGACGCTCTTTTTTTTGTTGTTGTTGCTTTTCTGTCACAGCTGAGGAATTTCAGTCCTGCCTCCGTGTTGTATTTCAGTGCAGTTTGTTATTTCTGCAGTTCGGTTTCGAAACGCGGGGAGGCCGGACTGCAAGGAAGGGGCAGATCATCAACTGGCTGGACTGATTTAAATAAAACATTTTTCTTTTTCTTTTTAAATGCCAGGTGTGTTTATGGTCGCACAGACAAAGATGTCAGGGGGGCGTTGATTAATACGTCCGTGCTTAAAGGAGCTGTTGGCGGTCGCTTAAGAGGGTCACAGATTGACCCAGTTAACACAAACCCTCATTGACCTCATTTTGAGCTCACATGGAGGTGCATCTTCAAGCTCCTTACCACACACACACACACACACACACTCCACCTCCCCTTGTCCCTTAACACATCACCTTGTTA
Organism: Cyclopterus lumpus; assembly: GCF_009769545.1. Taxonomy (NCBI): domain Eukaryota; kingdom Metazoa; phylum Chordata; class Actinopteri; order Perciformes; family Cyclopteridae; genus Cyclopterus; species Cyclopterus lumpus. The sequence goes on along the minus strand of NC_046977.1, from coordinate 4,053,460 downwards.
GCTGCTGGCTTTCAAACCCAGCTGACCGAAACATGACCGGCCTGCTGTTCTTTGCTAGCTAACGGTTAGCAAAGAGCTAGTTGGCTACCCGCCATATTTTTATATATTACATTACATTACATTACATGTCATTTAGCTGACGCTTTTATCCAAAGCGACTTACAATATGTGCATTAAACCATGAGTCCAAACCTAGAACAACAAGAATCAAGCAAGTACAATTTCTTCAATAACGTTAAACTACAAAGTGCTATCAGTAAGAGCCATTTAAGTGCTACTAAAGTGTTAAACTACAAAGTGCTATCAGTAAGAGACATTTAAGTGCTACTAAAGTGTTAAACTACAAAGTGCTATCAGTAAGAGACATTTAAGTGCTACCAAAGTGCTACTACGGCTCTACCTTCCCTATTCAAGGTGAAGTCGAAAAAGATGTGTTTTTAGTTTGCGACGGAAGGTGTAGAGACTTTCTGCTGTCCTGATGTCAATGGGGAGCTCGTTCCACCAATGAGGAGCCAGCACAGCAAACAGTCGTGATTTTGTTGAGTGTTTAGCTCGAAGTGACGGAGCTACAAGCCGATTGGCAGAAGCCGAGCCAAGTGAACGAGGTGGGGTGTACGGTTTGACCATATTAGTTCCCAATGTTGATGCACGGATACAATCGGTTCTCGTCTCTCTTGAAGATGCTAGCATCACAGGAGTCGGTTACCAGCGTCGCAACCATTAACTCTTATAAGTGTAACGGGAGGCTAATAACTGGTTTCAGATCAGCAGATGGTAATCAGCGCGCCGTGGCTATTGATTGGATGTTTACTTCTCCTTCCTACACTCCACCTACCCCCCCACCCCCAAATAGGTGCCTCTGCATCTCCACGGGTGATAGATTAGGTTCCCCTATTGTCACCAGAAGTACACACACACACACACACACACACACACACGCACACAAAGCACACCTTGGCTGAGAGCCTCTCACTTCCGCCTGACTGGCCAGCTTTGGAGGCTGAGCTGACTGAATGGCTGACTGGTGCGTGAAAGAGGGGGGATAGGGGGGGTGTCTATCTGGCTTTTGTGTGCTGAGAGTTAAATGAAGGCTTTGGCCACATAGCTGAGAAATGACCCCCTGCAGCCACAGTTTGAGCGGCCGATGTTGCTCTCAGCCTTGAAGGTCCCCTCAGGCTGAACTTTGTGGGGAGTTGAGATACTGCTCTTTCACAGGCAACCCCCCCACCCCCTCCCTACTGAGACATGCTCCTCACTTAATCCTATAGAGACGGCTTAAATTGATTACCTCAGGCTTAATTGGGAGTGAAGTGAAGGGAGTGTATTCAAAGTTATCTGTGGGTCTTGAAAAGTCTGATAGACGCAATGAATGGACTCTCAAAAGTTCGTAGAAGGAGTTATTAAAAACATTTTAAAATGTAACTTATTTGATTCTGTATCTGTATGTTCTGTTGCCTGCCACAGATGTTAATGTTTCTTATTATTTTTTTAATTATTTTTATTAGCCTTTATTTAACCAGGTCGGTCCCATTGAGATACAATGACCTCTTTTTCAAGTTTCTTATACAAATTAACACCTACTTAAAGATTGAAAAGTGTACCGGAGGTGTAGCACAGTAAAGTTTTATAGCTGGAGCCAGCAGCCGGTTAGCTTAGCTTAGCATAAAGACTGCAAACGGGGGGAAACTGCTAGCCTGGTGTTATCCAAAGGTAAAACAAATCTCTCTGCCAGCACCTCTAAGGCTCAACATATAAAAACTAAGTTGTGGTTATGTGCTGGACTATTTATTGTCCAGATGTAGCAACTTCCTGCCAGGCTAGCTGTTTCCCCCCGTTTCCAGTCTTTATGCTAAGCTAAGCTAACTGATCTACTGGTTTCCTGCTTCATGTTTAATGGATTTCTTCTTCTCATCTAACTATTTTGTCATACATACATATATCTTTAGGAAGTATAGTTATATTGCTGTGGATTACTGAAGAAATGTGATATATGTATCATATATATTATATAATTCCATCCCTGCTGGTTTTCCATCATTCTTTTGTACTTTTGCATTTGGCGTTTATTAGACCTTTTTTTTTTAAAAGTAAAGTCCTAAATACAACTCTCAAAACTCTGCAGAGACGCTGGCAGTGAAGGAGTTAAGTTTGGTTGCCACGCTGGTGCACAGAGCTGTATTATGCAAGCTGTGGAGCGCAGACATGAAGAGAGGAAGTGCATTACAGAATGCTGAGCTCAGGGCTTTGGCTAGCCGCCAAGCATACACTCCTGCATATGCACACGCACACACACACACACACACTCAGCTGAGGGCATACCGATTTTTCCAGCAGCACAACCCTCCTCCTCCTCCTCCTCCTCCTCTTCCTCGAGTCACACTCTCTTTCTGTTACGTCAGTAGTTCAACTGTGGGCCAGGCATGACTAGGTGTGTGTGTGTGTGTGTGTGTGTGTGTGTGTGTGACAGGATGTGGATTTTGTGCGATAAGGCGTCTGCAGCAGTAAAGAACGGACGTCTTTTTCTATTTCTGTACCAGTTTCTCTCGTTACTGGTTAGTGTCTCGAGCTCCACCGCACAGACGGTCGCCGACTCCGTTTTCAACAATCTTCCACCCAGCGGGTCCGATATGTGTCGGAGCTGCGGTGTGTGTGTGTGTGTGTGTGTGTGTGTGTGTGTGTGTGTGTGTGTGTGTGTGTGTGTGTGTGTGTGTGTGTGTGTGTGTGTGTGTGTGTGTGTGTGTGTGTGTGTGTGTGTGTGTGTGTGTGTGTGTGTGTGTGTGTGTGTGTGTGTGTGTGTGTCGCATGTGAAGTGGAAACCATATCTCACAGCTAATGTTCCAAAGTGAATAACACGGCTAGTATTGTGTGCACCTGTTTTTTTTATTTGTGGTCCTCGCAATTTTGGATTTGAACCTCACTTTACATTAGTTTACACTTATGATGCTTACTGTTTATCCAGTTTACATCTCTGAGATGAGCACATTTGGTTCTTGCACACTTTTATTTGTAATATTGTTTTATTTTTTATTTTTTTATTCCATTGTTTCCCCAGTTTTTAGGCTCTTTTAACTCCCCAACTGAACTTATTTCCAACCAGAAACTGTAACATTAACCAATAATATTAAAGAAATAAATGCATTGAACCACTTTTCTTGATGCAGCCAGTGGTTAGCTTAGCTTAGCTTATATAAAAATTACCAGATGTCAATTTTTTTTTTTTAAATGTACTTATTTCAAATGACATGATGAGAAATATTTTATCACGTTTCTACTTTCAGATACATTATTCTTTATTCATATTTATTACACAATTTCACAGCTGAGTTTGTACAGGTTTTAAAGATGTTAAGATACTCCAAGAAATGACAACAATTCCAATGTAGGCACTGGACAATTATTTATGTTGCAGAGTTCAAAGGGTTAATCTGAACAAAAGCATTGCAAGAACAACAATTCATACTATTTCTATTTTAGAAATGATCTTAACTCTGCTTTTAAGCAAATCACCATATCCAAGAAGATGTTGTGTGAATGTGCACCAGCTTCCAGATGATTTAAACTCCCCCGCAGACGGTATGATATCTGAGGGAGCTTTTTCCATTGTCTTTGGTTCAAACATCCAATAATGTGTCATCCGACAGCGTGATGTAACAGAAGTACGTCTTGCTGCACCGGCTGACAACAAAGAACATTGTTTATCTTTTTAAAATACTCAAGTTTTTAATCGGAGCAACTGTCTCGTATGTTCGAGTGTTGTAAAGAGCCACATGCTCCCTTCAGTGGAACCAAAACAGACATTCGCGCTCTATAAATGTGCGTGCACGGATGATAAACTCCCACAGTTTAGAAGTTTTGCTTCTGACGCATCTGGTATCTGCTAACCCACCAACCAAGCCAGATACACACTTCTACACACTCGGGAGTGTGTACATCGTGTCACTACAGAAGTATTTCTCTCCCACAGTTCTGCTCCATCTCTTCTGGTTTGACACGACACTGTAGCTTAAGTTGTTCACAGGTTTCTGTTCAAAATGAAAAGTTAATCATCCTCTTTTTAAAGAAATCAAAAAGCCTCTTCGTTTATCTTCGTGTCACATTTGGATACCTGAGTTTCAAGAAGCAGGTTTAAGGTCAAATCCACACTGAAATCTTTGTTTACATTCCTCCAAACTCGCACGGAGACCTATAGGTTTCGGCTTGCGAGGGGTTCAATGTACAAAGGCTTTTTCTTTCTCTCTCTCTCTCTCTGCCTTGAAATGACCCATTTAGTCCTGAGGGGGCGAGTGGGTTGAGGAAAGCACTGGAGGTGGCGTGGAAGGGAAATTAAAAAGGAAATGAGAGTATTTGGTGGAGCTCTACACTCTCCTCCTCCCCGTCCTTTCACTCCTCTGTCTTTCTCTTCATCTCTCTCGGCTTCTTTTGCTTCTTTCACCAGATATAAGTCCGGTTGAGCCGCGTTAACGGCGAGTATCGGATGCAAAGGTAGAAAAGTAGTATTTTTATTTTGCCATTTTAAAGGAACAGTATGATCTCTTGTAAAGTATGTTTATTTTTCATCTGAAAATGGAGCAGGTCCTTGTCGTGTTTCTACAGAAGCCCAGACGGGACAAACCAAACCTCTGGATAAGCTCAAAGTGTTCCTACACCCTCACGAGGCAAATCCTAGAAGCTAAACCTTTTTTTTTTTTTAAAGCAATATTTTTATTACATTCGCAATGGATCACATGACTTTGTGTTTGTAGACGGAGAGCTTTTACGGAGCTTTTTAGCGCCTTCCTTGTTTGGGGTTTCGGGTCTCAGCTCTCGTAGCGTAAAAGAATCCACTGCACGCTTCCTGTCCAGCACCGAGAAGGCCGACAGCCGCAGTTAGAGAACAGCTGGTTGAACAGAGCTGAGCATTCAGCGGCTAAAGAGACAGATATTTCCCTCTGGAGTTGGTGGAGACCAAAAACAGAGAGAGAGAGAGAGAGAGAGAGAGCGCTGCATGCTCGCTCGCTCGCTCTTGTTTGCTCGGCTTTCCATTTGTGAGGCTTCTGGTTTCACGTCGTATGATTTTATGTTGTCGAGTTTTGAGAGATTGTGCTCTTTTGAGATTGTTTTGTATTGATTTCCTTTGCTGTCTTTTTATGCTCCTCTAAGCTTTTCATCCTGGTCAGCTGGTCATATTTAGCTTTCTCCTTTTTTTTGACCAATTTAATATTAATTTAACATTATGAGGGACAACGATATAAAATGACCCTATTGGCTATTAATGGCCCATTTATTGTGATATTGATAAATGTGCATTGTCCCTGACGGACAACAAATACATAAATAAGTGAAATATTGACAACAAATTCAGCCACATCTTCATAAAAAGCCAACTCCAACATTTAGGAACTTACTCCTTAGCTTCAGATGATTGACGGTGAATGTATCCTCCGTTCCTCTGCAGGGTTCCACCTCAGCGGCACAGTGAGGGAACCGGCCACGTCCTCGGAGCCCGAGCTGGTCTGCAACGTCAGCGTCAGCTTCGACCGCTGCAAGATCACCGCGGTAACGTGCAGCTGCGGCAACAAGGACATCTTCTACTGCGCCCACGTGGTGGCACTCTCGCTGTACCGGGTACGGAAGCCCGAGCAGGTCAAGTTGCGGCTGCCCATCTCGGAGACTCTTTTCCAAATGAACAGGGACCAGCTGCAGAAGTTCGTCCAGTACCTGATCACGGTGCATCACACCGAGGTGCTGCCGACGGCGCAGAAGCTGGCCGACGAGATTCTGTCGCAGAACTCGGAGATCAACCAAGTTCACGGTGAGCGGAGTGAATAACGGCGGTTATTTGGGATTCAAAAAGCAGGTAGTTGTGTTTAGATTTCCTCCGTCTCGCTCCGGTGGAAGTCCAGCTGGAGGCGGACGTCCTCGGGGTGGGGGGGGGGGGGGGGGGGAGCAAGCTGCTCAGGGAGAACAGGAGGGAGCACACACACACACCTTGCACATGCGCACACACACACACGTGTGGAAAGTTTGAGGTGACTCTTCTGTGTTGCTATGTTGTGCACAGAGAAACATTAAGAAACACTCAAATCCCTCAAATAATAATAAATATGTAAACAGTTCTGCTTCCATATTCATTCTGTATGTTGTGCTATGTTGTTGTTTACTGTAGCATAGTTTGTGTTATTGTCAACTCTTCAATTGAATGCAACTGTTTTGATACTCAATAAATTGGTTTGAGTCCTTTTTAAAGATTAAGTATTATATTAGAAATATAATACAATTATATTTTAGGTGATGAACACATTAATGCATCAATAATAATTACAATCCAATAAAGTAATATTAGACTGAAATGGGCTGTCGTCCATGATTTGGTACATTTCTACTTTTACACAAGTCAAAAGATCGGCCGACTCCTTCCACCGCTGGAAGAAGCGACCTAATAACTGACTGAGTGTTAACGTCTTGCTGACTGGTTTCCTTTGTTTCGGAGCAGGAGCTCCAGACCCGACGGCCGGCGCCAGCGTGGACGATGACAACTGCTGGCATCTGGACGAGGAGCAGGTTCAGGAACAGGTCAAGCTCTTCCTCTCCCAGGGCGGGTACCACGGCTCGGGGAAGCAGCTCAACTTACTGTTCAGCAAGGTAACGGACACACATGCGCACACGCACACGTCACGCTCAAAGGCAACGCTTACCCACAATGCACCCCGACGTCTCTGCAGGTGAGGGAGATGCTGAAGATGAGGGACTCCAACGGAGCTCGCATGTTGACGCTGATCACAGAGCAGTTCATGGGCGACCCCAGACTGGCGCTGTGGAGGCAACAGGGAACCACCATGACTGACAAGTACAGGCAGCTGTGGGATGAACTAGGTAACGCACACACACACACACACACACACACACGCTTCACACACTCACACGATATTGTTTGGCTTCAACCAGTTTAATATGTACATTTTTTTTCATTTAAATGTCTACAATCGAACATTTTTACGACTTGGAAAATAAAGGTAATAAATAAATAATAATAAAATGTCTGAAAACGACAAGACCTATGTTATATATTTTGTTGAGTCCTTTTAATCACGCTAATTAAGTAAAAATGAGAATTCTGGATAATATGTTTTTCCAATGTGAAGATTTGTTGCTGTTGGCCGGACAAAACAAAACATTTAAAGACGTCACCTTGAACCGGGGGAAATAGTTAACCTTGGATCTTTGTGGCATAAATATTCAGTAAATATAATATATGTGTGTATATATATATATATATATATATATATATAACATAAAATGTTCTGAACTGTGCGGAAAACACCTTCAAGATAATAAAACAGCTGATTCGATCGACTTTAGCTCATTTGCTTGTGATGGAAATCAACCAAAGCTGTGATGCAACATGTAAAAGACGGCAGGTTGCCCCCCCCCCACCCCCCCACCCCCTCACCCCCTCACCCCCCCACCCCATGTTGTAGATTCTTGCTTTGCATTTCGTCACTCTCCCCGTCTGACATCATTTTCGCGGCGGCGCTCTGTTTTCCCCGGTCGTTGTTGTCCTTGAAGCAGCCCTAACAAAGAGACGGAGGATAAAGCCTCTCTCCTCTCCTGTCCCCTTCCCCCATCCTCAGCCTCCCTCCTGCATTCACTTACCTCCTCCCCTCTCCTCCCTCATTTTCTTTTCTCACTTCACTTCCTTTCCTTTCATTTTGTCATCTTTCATCTGCTATTCATCCCTTTTTTAACGTGTCCATTGTTCCCGGATCTTCGTCCTCTTTCCAGCCTGTACCCAGTGTCTTCGTGTCTTTAGACAACAATGCAGACGATCTCCGCTCGTGTTTGCACACTTTGATTTATTGTTTCAGTGATTTCTATGAAGCAGAAATAAATTAAAAATAAGACGTCGCATTGGACTTTCTTTATTTTCTAAACCATGTCTAACCACCTTTTGTTGGGTATTATTAACCCTTAAAAATATTTTCTAGCAATCTCAATAGTAACTGGTTTTATTTTTTATTTTTAAATCCTTAAAGTACTTTTTGTTATCGTTTTGATAAACTGCCAAATAACCTTCTTTTCTTTCCTGTGAATGAGAAGAATACTAAATAGTATTTAGTATTCTTCTCAATTAGCAGAACTTCAATTAGTCAACAAACCGATGAGTGGACTGTTTTGTCCATTTCAAACATTTTGATGGTTCCAGCTTTTGAAAACGGGAGAATTTTATGTTTTTTTTGTTGACTCGCGGCATCGTAATCTGAATATATTTTGCCCGTTTAAACCGAACAAGGAAACTGTGATGGACATGTTTCACTTTTTTACCGACAAACGCACCAAAACGATAACGGAAGCCGCACAAATTAGTGCTTTATTAATTAAATGTTGGATTATTCAGCTCTACTTTACTGTTTCGAAGAGGTGAGAATGACGCGGAGTGACTCATCTTGTCGTGCGTTTAATATATAGTTTACTAACGATTACGAGCAGTGTGTTTCTGCAGGATAAGATAGCTGTGTGCGTGTGTGTGTTATATCTCCTGATGTTAATGTGTGTGTGTGCAGGAGCCCTGTGGATGTGCATTGTGCTGAACCCCCACTATAAACCCGAGCAGAAGGGATTCTGGCTTCGACAGCTTCGCAGGTGGAACAGCGTGGACGTCTGCCCCTTGGAGGACGGTAACCATGGCAGCGAGCTGACCAATCTGACCAACGCTCTGCCCCAGGGCCCTCCAGGCAACCCAGGTGAGATGACACCCGGAGAGGAGACGTCCTCTCCCCCCCCCCCCCCCCCCCCCCCCCCCTCCTTTCTGTTTTAAAAATATATCCCCAAATCCTATCCTGCGTTACATCTGAAGGTTTCGTTCTCTTCTCTCCTGCAGCATCATCTCCTCATCTGTATTAACACTGTTAAGTCTTCTGTCTCCCCCCCCCCCTCCCTTCTCTTTTAATCAAGTCTCCCGCCTTCAATCTCTGTGCCTGCAAGCCTTATTACCCTTTTACTGTGGCTAATAGAATGAGCCTAATAACACAGTTGAGGTCCTGCAGCTTTTTTTTCTTTCTTTCTCTCCACCAAATCGTAGAAAATACAGACGAACGATTTTGTCGGGTGTTAATACCGACGTTTGGAATGAGAAGACAACGTTTGTTTTGATCCTGCTGCAGCAGTCTGACTCAATATATCTATTGATGACACTATTTAGATGTTATATTTCTTTCTTTTTACAATTTCAGAGCTACAGTGAGTTACAATTTGAGCGCTTTACATTGTGGCATAATTAAAATAAATATGCCGAATGAGCCATCAGCAGTTCCTGTTTGCAGAGCTGATACTGAAGAAATCTTAAAAACATGATGACTTGAAGAAATGTTTTTTTTTTCGGGGGGGGGATTTCTGAGTGGATTTTGATTGCAGCAGTTTTAAGTGTTTTTGAGTTCTTAAATGTCACTGCTGCAAATCAATCTACAGTGACTAACATCCCAGCATGCACCTGTCCCTTTCACCTAAACTGACGCGTTGTCTTTTCTCTCAGATTCCCTCACTCGGCCTCACCGGACGGTGTTCACGCGAGCGATCGAGGCCTGCGACCTGCACTGGCAGGACCCCCACCTGCAGCACATAATCACCGAGGACCACTACGCCAACTACTGTTACCACGACAACCTCAGCAGCTCCCTCTTCGACGGCCGAGGGTGGCCCCTGTGGCACGGTAAGAGAGAGCCAGGCACATGCGAGAGGGGAGTTTAATTAATACGGAAGGAAATGGAGGTGGACTGACGACATATCTTTTCTTCTTCTTCTTCAGAGCACGTCCCGACGGCGTGCGCCCGAGTGGACGCGCTGAGATCTCACGGTTACCCGAAGGAAGCGCTCCGGCTCGCCATCGCCATCGTCAACACGCTGCGGCGGCAACAGCAGAAACAGATGGAGTTCTTCCGCACGCACAAAAAAGGTCAGTTTTCCACTTCAGTGTCGCGTTTTTCACCATTTTTAAACGAGGCTCCTTTCTCATGCAGCTGGTATGTTTATGCATTTTATTTCTCATAAAACATTTAGCGGCTTATTAAAAAATGAGTCTAGTTAAACCACGAATTGTTTTACAAAATACAGTCGGAGCTGAAATTAACATAAAATAATAAAGGCAAATAAAGGTATTTATTTCAGGAATGTGCCTCGAAAGATGAAACAAAGACGACGGAAAATAACAAATAAATATCGATGTGTATATTGATAAAGAGATATTGCAGACTTGCTTTACAATACTACACATATAATGTTACACCTTCATTGGTCGTTTGTGTATGATTGATTGACTTCATATTAACGTCCTGCAAAGTTTTACAAAGCATTGAAATCTCCACATTATTTTAAAAAAAGTCTTCTTGCCTGTCAAGAAACATTAGTTATAACTTTTTTTGTGTGTGTGTGTTTTGTCGACTCTGGAGGAATTAATTAAATATAATTATCTTTTAATTGGTTTATCTAGCCATCAATTTTCCGCCACTTATCTGGGTCCAGATTATGTTAATCTGCTAATTATATTACCAGAAATATTATTGTTATTTACAGCTCGGAGGTCCTGACAAAAATACGATTTAAAAAATGTCAATAAATGTTTGTACTTAATAAATAATTCATCGTTCTTTGACCAGAATGACAGTGAAACGGGTTTTAAATTCAATTTGGTTAACTTTGGCACAAAAAGCCCAAGCAATGAGTATAAATATACAATCAATAGTTTGTGTTTGCACTATTACAGAGCTGCTCCATAAAGGCATAACGTCAGTGACCAACCTGGAGGGCTGGGTGGGCCACCCTCTGGACCCCATCGGCACCCTGTTCAGCACCCTGATGGAGACGGGGCGGGGCGGCGAGGACGGCGCCGCAGCTCTGCTCGACTTCTCAGGTACACACACGGGAAGAAGTGTGAGATGTGAGAGTACTCCATTACTAGTTAGGATTAAAAGCTTCATGACGTTACTTTTATGTTCCCAACATAAGGGTCGGGTCCCACTAAAGGGTCGCCAAATGAACCAAACTAGGAGAGAAGTTTTTCAAATTTATCTGTAATCTGCATCTTCTTTCTGAGGAGCCCAAACTAGACCCTGATTACAATTGTTTTAATTAGAAGAGGTCACCAGGTTGAGAACCACTGATTTAGTGTAAAGTAGCAGAGGAACTTCGACACAGTACCCAAACGCACACATTTCCCCGACTGCCGTGATTGCGTCTTCCTGTCGGAGCTGCAGGCCTTCGGGTTGCAATCAGCGGCGAAGAACCAGAAGTGCAGATTGGCCCGCAGTCATCCTCCAATAACAGCTCATGAATAAGAAATGCAGCAGGAAAAACACTCCAATTAAAATGCATTAATTATGCAGCGGGGAGGGGGTGATGGAGGGGGAGGGGGCAGACGTATTTCAACAAACTGCGGCCAGAGAGTACCGTTTGTTGTTCTGGTTGGTTTCTCTTCTAAAATGTGGTGAACTCATGAAGCCGCTGCATGTAGAAAAGTTGTGAAAGTTTTCAATTAGGACTTCTAGCATATAAGTGTGTGTGTGTGTATTCACTGGGGACTGTTACCCCTCCTGGGAGGAACTGCAACGTCTACCAAAACATCATGAAGCCATTAAAACACATGATTCACGTCCTAAGGAGGATTCACTCTCTCTGAAGAGGAACACCAGAACGAACAAATGGATCAATATCTTCATCAATACTCGGCTCAGCCCACAGGGAGCGTCTTTACTCCTCCTCCTCCCCCCCCCTTCTAAGTCATCTCTCACCCTGCCCTCCCCCCCCCCCTCAGGCTCGCCGGGTTCGGGTCGGAGGACGGCGCATCCTGTTTTGCCGGTGGAGCGTTTCCTGGAGGAAGGAGAGTCGTTTATGTCGCTGGCCGTGGAGACGGCTCTGATTGGCTTAGGGCAGCAGAGGGTGATGCCGGACGGCCTGTACGCTCAGGAGAAAGTGTGTCGCAACGAAGAGCAGCTGTTGGCCAAGCTTCAAGAGGTCAACTTGGGCGACGCGCTGGTGAAGATCTTCAGGAAACAAGCCGCTTTCCTGCTCGAGGGTGAGGAAGCAGAAAAGTGTTGTTTTTTAAAAAAGTATTTTGGAGCTGCTTTTATATATTTTGTCTCAGCATATTCAATTAAATGTATTTTGGTTTTGCACTCGTTGGTCCGACAGAAAAACACATCTGAACATTTTACGGGAGAGTTTTTTTTCCCACTTTTTCTGGACATTTTGTAAATAAGAGTCGGTTAAGAAGGGTTGCAACTCTTATTGTGGAGGCTAAGACTCATGTTAGCCGCTCTGAGGCTGCACACGTGAGCTAAATGTTCTCACTCAGCATCTTCAGCGTGTTAGCAGACCGTTAACATTTAAAGGATTATACTTTGGCTTTTTTGGGAAATGCGCTTTATTCACTTTGTTCCTGAGAGTTAAATTAGAAGATCGATACCAACACGAAGCTAACCGGAGATGCTAATCTCAGTTTAGCACGACGACTAATCTCTCACGGACTAAACATATTGTTTTACTGACTACAACTTATTGTTGTTGTTTTTTTTAATTTATATCTGTTCATAGTATTTCAATTTTAACCTTTTAACTTTGTTGTCCTTGTTTTTAGCTTATTGTCTATTTCTCTGAGTCCTTTTGTGTTCACATACTTGGCCATTAAAACTTTATATATATAAATTAGAGAATTTAAAACTCAATCCTATGGTTAACTTTATTGTTATAATTTCTTTTAGAAAAGAAACTAAACTAAACGCCATCTTTGTGAATGAATGAATCCCTAGTAAAACATTAATAAATACATCATCCTGATAACTAGTTAATAGTTATCTTAGTTCTTTTGTGAGCTTTAGAGGTGCTGGGAGGCCGATTTTATTACCTTTTGGACGGAGCTATGCTAACTGTCTTAATGCTAAGCTAAGCTAGCTGTCCACTGACTTCAGACATGAGGTCTACAGAGTTTTATCATCTTAACTACCTGCCTCTAATTGCATTTCCCAAAATGTCAAACTATTCCTTTAAATGTTTCCGAGCGACAAACCTTATGTTCACAAACCCTGAACCACAAGCAGCTCTTTGTGCTTTTATGGTCTGCTGTGTCAACTCGGTGTGCTTTTACACTTTGTACTTCTGTATTCACTAGAGTGTGTGTGTGTGTGTGTGTGTGTGTGTGTGTGTGTGTGTTGACTCATCGTGGTTCAAGGCCCTCGTCACAATCTAAACCCACTAATGATTGAGCGGCTCAATCATTAGTGGGTTTAGATTGTGACTCTTTAAAGGCACACAGGAAGTGTGTATTATCTCAAAGTATCAATAATCTGATATCTGTTCCTCCTCTCCATTAAAACACCAACGCGGCTCACCGTAGTTTATTATGACCCAATCACACACATACACACACACACACGTGGTACTAATACTCTAAAGCACCAGATGTGGATTCATCCGCCGCTGAAAATAGTCCCCAACACATTTTTGTTCTACTTCCTCCGGTTTGTTTTTAATAAAAAGAGAGCAGCTGTTTTTAGGAGATTATACTTTTTTTTTTAAAAATGCAACTTTTCCTTTTATTGGAGATGAGACGCACAACAAAAGACGGAATAACACATTTGTTTTTTAAAATAGGATTTGTTGACAAAAAAAACAACAACAAATATAAATGAACACCAGACTGCTCCTTTGAACCTGTGATGCTTCATTGTATGCCACATTTTCTAAATTTGTATTAATAAATGATACTTTATCTCAGAGTAATGCATAAAAAAAAGAAAAAAGAACACCAGTCTTATCCTTTTTTCAAAATATTAACATCTTTTGAGATCAAATGATCTGTAATAGAGTTATCTTGAAGAAAAGAAATGTAATTTAAAAAAACAAAATGTGCAGAGAACTAAAAGGCGGATCCGTCTTTAAATACTTTTTTCTCAGAAGCCGTCGACCTTCAAGCTCATTCTTTGTAATTTTTCTTCGTGCACGTTTCAGGACGTCTCCGAACGTTTGTGGTGGTAAAACAAAGCGATCGTCATCCTGATGCTCACACTGAGTCACAACTGTTTCCGATCACCCCCGTCGGTGTTTTTAAAATCCAACATGTCGACACATCGGCCTGGGAAACGACCTCAAGGTCACCGTCTTAACTGTATACCGTGTCCTTGTCTCCTCCAGCTGGTCCTTACAGCGGTCTGGGGGAGTTACTCTACAGGGAGAGCGTCCCCATGCACACGTTTGCCAAGTATCTCTTCACCTCCCTGCTACCTCATGACGCCGAGCTGGCGTACAAAATTGCACTGAGGGCCATGCGGTGAGTAGAAACGCTTCCTCCCTTCTTCTAATTCTTTTTTTTTTTTTTTTTTTAAAGCAGCCAGGACCTGCGTTTCCATTTATGAGACGCACATCTTTTAGAGGATACGTTTGAAAACTCCCACGGTTAAGGTTAAGTTTGGTAAAAACGACGATCCCCTGACGTGTCCTTCCCTGATTCGTCGAGCCCCCGATCACATGACGTTCTCAGAAAGTCCTTTATTAACTTTACGCAGTCTTTGGGTTTCAGTGTGTGAGGGATCCGGAGACACAGAGGCAGGTTTCATCTCTTTTCTTTGGGCTCTTGTTTAATGACAACAGCGCCTTTTCTTTTTTTCTTCACTGGAATATTCACTGAATTATTCAACGCCACTGAAAAAACAGTTTTATAGAAATGTGTGAATAATAAATACAAGCTGTCGGTTTCCTCCCTGACCGCCACGGGTGTTACGGAACTTTATATGTATGTATATATATATATAAATTAAACCCCCTTTTTTTGATTTTTATCATATGTGAATCGATATATTTATTTAAGCTTAGGTCTCACAGCAGCTATAAGAGAATATCACAGGAATCAGTGTTAAAGCTTTTCTCAGCCACCTGAGGAAGACTTGATTCTATAAAAGGAACGTCTGACAACTTCCCCGTGAAATATTCCTCAGACCGTGTGTGTGTGTGTGTGTTCGTCTAATAACAAACTAATAAAGTTGTATTTCCTGTGCTCAGATTGCCGGTCCTGGAGTCCACGTCCCCCTCCGGCGACTTGTCTCGGCCTCACCACATCGTGTCCGTGGTGCCCAACCGCCTCCCCCGCTGGTTCACCCTCAGCCACATAGAGACCCAACAGTGTGAACTGGCCTCCACGATGCTCACTGCTGCTAAAGGTACACACACACAGCGGGTTTTTAGGTCGCCGTGGGCAACCGCCACAACTGTTCAAGGGTTTCTGCAGAGAAAATAAAATGTTAGAGCTGAAGATGAATTTGGCTCGGAGACTGAAAAGTGAAAATGACTTTGTTTGTTTGTTTGTTTGTTGCCAGGCGACGCCCGTAAACTGGAAACAGTGTTAGAGTCCATCCAGAAGAACATCCACTCCTCTTCACACATCTTTAAACTGGCCCAGGACGCCTTCAAGATCGCCACTCTCATGGACAGCCTGCCGGACATCACGCTGCTCAAAGTCTCCCTGGAGCTGGGTCTTCAGGTAAACAACAACAACAAACACCACACGCAAAAAGACATAATTAATATCATCAAGCGGATTCAGAGCTAATCTCTGGTACCTTACAGGTGATGAGGATGACGCTGTCTACCTTGAACTGGCGGAGGAGAGAGATGGTGCGATGGCTGGTCACTTGTGCTACTGAAGCCGGTGAGTTTGTTTACACACAGAAAACAACAACAAGCCCTCTCTCGTAAACAATGTAGTCCTTCTACTACATTGTAGCACTAAAGTCTGGTGTTATAAATGACAAGCTCACTGCCTTTTCCTTCTAACATAACGAGCTAACTATAGAAGGGGCAGATATATGACGCCTTACATTAATAATCTGCCCGTCCCTTTCTAGATCTAATTATATAACTGTTAGATCATTTAATGTCGTTTGGCTCTGAACGAAAAGCCATTGGAGGTAACAACGTTAGCTACTTAGCTGAGCAGACAAACAACTATTCAACCCAATTTAGCAAAGATGAAAGAAGTCTTCAGATCTATTACTTACTTACTATACTCTGAGTCATGTTTCATAAAACAAATAAGAAAACAATAGAAGAAGAATGAACTTGTAGAACCAATTCTGACTGACTTATTTAAATAAAACCATAATACAAGTATATTTTATTGTTATGTTAATAATACAAGTACATTAGAAATATAACATATTTATTTGAAATCATGTCATAAAAATAGTAAATATATATATATATTTATAAAAATGTAAAAAAGAAAGTTCTAGTATAGCTTGCCATAAAAATATAATAGTAATTGGTACAATTATACTTAAGGATTAGGTACTTAAGTAGCAGAATTGTATATATGTTTCCACCATATAACACATTGTATAAATCATGTTTAATGTTAAAACGTAGTAGAATAACTACCACATGCAGCTGTATACAAGTAGCGTAAATTGGAAATAAAAGTATCACAAAATCGTCCTCAAGTACCTTGTAAGTTTGCACCACTCAATTTTGTTTCAAGGAAATAAATAAATAAAACACAGAGAAAGTGTCCAAGTTTTGCTGCTCAGGAAATATGTTTATTTAAAGTGGATTTAGGAGGATTGGAATGACTGGCATGGTGGTAATTATGGAAGATTGTGGGGCTTCTGGCTGATTAAGTGGAGCTCTTTGGACTTCCCTGAAGTGGACAGGAAGTTGTGCCCAGAGGGACGGAGCTCTTTAGGGGGAAGAAAAAAAAAAAACTCCCCAGATGATTTCTTGTGACTGTTGGGGAGTGACAAGGAGTTCCTGTTTCAGTGAAGCGCAGTTTAAATGGACTCATTGATAACGTGCCAGTTGGTGTTGCACAGCCCCGGGGGCCTTCTGATGTAGGAGAATTAGAAAATAGAGTATTTAATTACGAGGTAAAAAGGTCGTCGTAGGACTCGTGTTTATTTTTTGTCTGAATTCTCGAAACAGAAGAGCACGTCCAAAGAGGAGCGTCTGCGTTTTTTATGACGGAAGTCGAGAATTTTAATGCCATTTATTTGGTCTCGACTGCAGAATTTAAAGGATGAACTTGGGGACATTTTAGATTTGTAAATTAATCTTATTTAAAGTGACTTAATTACTTATTTCGACCTACTATACTATGACTTTTCTTATGATTTCTTTTGACGACCTATTATACATAAAATGGAAAAAGAAGAGTCCCTATGATTGAACCTTGGGGAACACCATAAAAGCTTTCCGTCTGTAAGATATGAATCTCAAACTCACATTATTTTTCTTCCTCTCTGTCCAGGTGTGTTCGCGCTGGACAGCATCATGCAGAGCTGGTTCACCCTCTTCACCCCCACCGAAGCCACCAGCGTCGTGGCCAGCACCGTGATGTCCAACAGCACCATCGTCCATCTGCATCTGGACTGCCACCAGCAGGAGAACCTGGCCAACTCGGCCCGCACCTTGGCCCTGCAGTGCGCCATGAAGGACCCCCAGAACTGCGCCCTCTCGGCTCTCACGCTCTGCGAGAAGGACCACATTGCCTTCGAAACAGCCTATCAGATTGTACTGGACGCCGCCGCCACGGGGATGAACTACACCCAGCTGTTTACAATAGCGCGCTACATGGAGCACCGCGGTTACCCCATGCGGGCGTACAAATTAGCCACGTTAGCCATGACTCACCTGAACCTCAGCTACAACCAAGACACGCACCCGGCCATCAACGACGTGCTCTGGGCGTGCGCGCTCAGCCACTCGCTGGGGAAAAACGAACTGGCGTCGGTCATCCCCCTGGTGGTGAAGAGCGTGAAGTGCGCCACAGTGTTGTCGGACATATTGCGGCGGTGCACGCTGACGACGCCGGGCATGGTGGCGCTGCACAGTCGCAGGAACTCTGGGAAGCTGATGCCTCTGGACAAGGCTCCGCTCAGGCAGCTGCTGGACGCCACGATCGGGGCCTACATCAACACGACGCACTCCCGGCTGACGCACATCAGCCCGCGGCACTACAGCGAGTTCATCGAGTTCCTCAGCAAAGCCCGCGAGACGTTCCTGATGGCGCACGACGGGCACGTCCAGTTCACGCAGTTCATAGACAACCTGAAACAGATATACAAGGGCAAGAAGAAACTCATGATGCTCGTTCGAGAAAGATTTGGTTGACCCGACGACCATGTTTTAATACATCCTTTCTGACTTGAAGTGAAAATCCTCCTAAAAACAACATTCGTGCAAATCTTATTCCTACGATTTGCCGCGAAGGTCGACGGCGACAACGTGCACGACTCCCCGAGACCGAAGTGGAATAATTCACCGTGAATGTTTCCTCTTCTTTTTTTTTTTCCATCGGGAGTCGCAGGACCCGCCAGACTCACTGGACGTCCCGGGAATAAAGATGTGAAATGTGTTTTTTAGGGTACATTTTCTCCTAAGAATTACAAGTTTTTGGAAATTGAAGGAGAGAAAAAAAAGAAAAGAAAAGAAAAACACTGTTAAAACCATAAAAAGGAACAGCTGATATCGATGTGTATAAAAAAAAAAACAAAAAAAACATTAAGTTTGCGTGTTTCCCTTTATATATGTATGAAAGTGAGAGAGTAAGAGTTTTACACTGAGTATATTATACTGTCCAGTGGATTAAAACGTCCACCACGCACCTCCTACTTCCCTCAGCTAGACGTTCGACAGCCTCAAAGGAGACAAACGGCTTTAAACCAAATGGAGGAGCTCCATCTGAAGTGACACGTACCTCTTTTTAAAAGGATCCAGCTTTACTCTTTTTTGTTTTTCTTTTTTCTACTCCTCACAAACCAGAATTCATTTTTATTTTATTTTTTTAGTTTTTCATCTTCAGGCTGATTGTTTTGTTTTTTTCGTCTCAAACATTCAATATGTTTTTAATTTACTGTTGCGGGAACACAAAAACAAAAAAACTGTCAACATACATTCTCAGGGATTTCAACTAAAATAAAAGAAGGAAGGAAAGAAAGAAAGAAAGCAAGCAAGACAAAAAAAAAAAAAGAGAGAACAAAAACATTTTATTGTCCTGTATATATGAAAGTATACGTCTGAATATTGAAAAAAAAAAAATGTATATGTTAACTAATTTATGACAGAATATTCTATGTGAGGCACAATACTTGAAGCTGCAGTACTTTTTTTTTTTTTTTTTTTTTTTTTTTAACCAGAAAAAAAAAAAAAAAAAAAACACATATCAGAAGGACTTTGAAACCGGTCGCCTTGACGACAGAGAACACAGAGGAACACGTTTGGCTCTGCGAACGCGTGACGGACTGTAGAAAAAACAAACTCAAGACAGGAAGTGGACGTCGCGAACAGAGACGCCCTATTGAGGATTGTGGGAGTCGAGAGAAAGAAAGAGACGACTGTCGAGGAGGAAAAAACGCACAGCTGCGATATTCAAGTGAGTTTCATGTCTTCTGACACTCGAACGTCGCTCTTGAACGTCGCTCTCGAACGTCGCTCTTGAACGTCGCTCTCGAACGTCGCTCTCGAACGTCGCTCTCGAACGTCGCTCTCGAACGTCGCTCTCGAACGTCGCTCTCGAACGTCGCTCTTGAACTTCGCTCTCGAACGTCGCTCTCGAACTTCGCTCTCGAACGTCGCTCTCGAACGTCGCTCTCGAACGTCGCTCTCGAACGTCGCTTTTGAACGTCGCTCTCGAACGTCGCTCTTGAACGTCGCTCTTGAACTTCGCTCTCGAACGTCGCTCTTGAACGTCGCTCTCGAACGTCGCTCTCGAACGTCGCTCTCGAACGTCGCTCTTTTTCCATTTCCTCTCACACAAGAACAGCCTTCTTTCTTGCCTTGTCTTAATGCTTTAAAATAACCAAATGGGAGTTCGAACTACCAAACCTTTTTCTCATACGCCAACACAACTTTGGTTACAGCCCCGTTTTTTTGTAGTTTTTTTTTTGGTTAATTGTTTTTAGCTGAACTGTATTCTGTGCTTAAAAGCTTAATTTCATCTGTTTCTTTCAGTGTCGTCTCTCGTTTATTAGCTCTTTGTTTGGACCTTGCTCCCCTGTTTTTATTTTTATTTATTACGTTAGTTAAAATGATTGTACAACCATGTCGGACATGCTCATGAAGTTGAAACTAAGATTTGATACACTGATCGATTTATTTATGTAACTAAAAAAATCACTGTTTTATAAACTTGTTAATGAATCAACATTTTGTTTTAATTAAATTCGTTGTTTTTTTCAGAGGACTAAGTCTTTGCGTGTTTTAATTTTATAAACTCAGAGAATTCCAGAAGTTGATGGAAAAAACTAAAAAAAAAAAGGGTTTAGAAAAAATGTAATAAAATTGCATAAAAAGGTTAAAGTATAGTATGTAAAAAAAACATTACATAAATACAAATATTAAAATAAGTCATAGCTTAGTATTGTTAACAAAAGGCCACAGTAAAGTAAGTCCTAGTCATATTATTAAACCATAGTAAAGTATTTAGAAAAAAAGTCCTATAGTAATAATATAGTAAAGCTAGTTTATATAAGTCAAAATATATAACCATAAAAAAAGTTACATAGAAAAAAAATATTATTTAATGTTTAAAAAAAGGTCATAAAATATATATATATATATATATATATATATATATATATATATATATATATATATATAGTACTTCCAAAAAAGTCATAAAGTAATTGTTTGGTGTAATGTAATAAGCCACAAATAGTCTATAGTAATCATACATTATAATTATACTAATATAATTTTTAAAAGTCATGAGTATGTGATTAAAAAGTACATTTTGCAGATAATCTAACAACTTTTACTTAAGTAGAGTTTTAAATGCTGGACTTTTATTTTGAAGTCCTTTGAGGTGGATCTCTTGTCCAGATCCTTGTCGTGGTCCAGCAGCAGGAAGTGGACGCAGATGTTTATCTGGAGTTTGGTTCTGAGGGTGAAAACGGTCGCTCTGTCTCACAGATCAATGCCCTCAAACAGGAAGTCGTCATGGCTCTCAGTGCTCCTTTTACTTCCTGCCAAGATAATTTAGGAATTTTAAGCTTTTCCTTATCCCACTTCCTGTCTGGTGCAAAAGGGTGGGGGGGTGGGGGGGGCTGTTCTTGACAGGAAGTTCATACAAAAAGTTTTTGTAGTGTGTTAAATTATGGAAATGCGGTTCGAACTACAGACAACTATATACAATATATTTTATAATGTATTTTTCTAGCGTATACACTGTCACAGTAGATGGAATAATTTATTTTGAAACATATAATATATATATATATATAAATATTTTTCTTTTTTTTTAATATATATATATTTACTTAATATATGTCCGTCCTTCTGCACTGGGGATAAAGTATTCTTCTCGTCTAATCTTCTTAATTACTGAATTATCTCCAGATGCCAGACGTGAGTTTTCTTTTGATCAAGACGTGAATATCAAATCACAGATTCTCAGCTCGATGTCCACTCGCGAGCTTTCAGTCGATTGTTTCTGAAGAGCAGCGTCGTCCTGTCACACACATCGGGCAGTTCTTCTGGACCTCACGAGGACCACATCAAAACGGTTTCCATGACGATCGGAGGAGCAGAAAGCAGCTCATTTCTGAACGTTATCGCCTTCAAATCGCACGTGTTATTCCACTCCTGCTGCCACATCGACTTATTATATATCACGGGAACGGCAGAGGTGTTTTTTTTCACAGGATATCAGATGTCAGGAATCCACGAGATGATCCATCATTTTTAAAGGCGACCCTAAAAGGATAACTTTAATTTATTCTATTGCTAACAACTGCATGAAAAACTCCTGGTAGGCTCCTTCCTACCTTTTTGTTTACCTTTTTTTTTTTTTTCCTCATAAATATGATTTATGAACATCTGTGTGTAAATATACACAAAGTACTAATAAAGCTCATATAGTACACACATTTAAATATTTGCTCAGTTATTCAGGAAAAGTTTTATTTGTATGAACAAACAAATTTATGCTGCAAATCTTCATTATCATTATCATTATTTGTTTTCTTGTAAAAGAGATCGTTGACCGAGGGGTCTCACCTGATTAAATAAGTAAACTAATAAATTAATAGATAAATAAAAAAGGAACAAACACATGTAGCAATCTACACTAAAAAAAATACCTGATATTTCAGATATTAATTGGATCTGTGGCCTGACCCTGGATCAGCAGAGCAGCGCATCATCACTGTGTTTTATTTGTACGTTAATACGAGGCTGGACAAAGCACCTTGGTGAAGATTACTCGACTGCACCAATCATCCATCACGCTCCGGCTTGTCCTTGGAATACATAATGTAATGATAATCTGATCCTGTATGCAAATGGGGGCTCAGTGGGATGACTGCAGGGGAGCACGCTCCACAACACAAGTAGCCCCAAACTACAGATCTGCAGTCAGATTTCAGCCCTCGGTGGCTTTTAAAGCAGATAAGAATGCACATTAAAAGTATAGAAAGTATTCACCGACGCTGTTAACTGCAGCGAATGTTCATACTTGTGCTTCTAATTTATTATTAGTATTACTGGAGCACTGACAGCATGTGATGTAATACACTCAACGAGAGGGGGCGGAGCTTGTCTACGTCAAGGATGCGAAGGCAAAGTTGATGAACAATGGATTTTTATTTTAACGTTAAGATGTCAGCCATAAAATCCGTCCAGGGAATTCTTTAACTGAACAAAACATATTTTTTTGTCATGTCACAACTGCATTTTGTTGTAGGTCGTCTTTGAATCCTTGAAATTAGATAACCAAGAACACAAGCTTCTTATTAAATGATATTAGCAGTAGTTTGTATGAGTCAGCATGTTGTTGTTCCGGCAGCTTCATTTCTAATTCATGCCAGAGATCCACAATCCCTTTGAATTAAAAGCACCATGACTTGGGTGCCTGATGCTGATAAAACCACATGCATAACATAAAATAACTCATAATGTAACTGAGTATCTTTACTGAAACTAAATCTTTTAGCATTTAACTGCTGCTCGAGTCTGGACGTTATTACTTCATCACGTCGGTTACCTGCAGAGCTCCACAAGCTGGTGGAAAGACGACGCTTCATAGTTATGACCTTTTCGTACGGGGTGAACACGCTGTCACTCTTCTTTTCTCCTCGTTGCTCTTTCATCCGTGACGCTGCTGCTGCTGCTGCTGTTGTTGTTGTTGTTGTTGTGGAGGTTTTTTTATTTTTAAAGTAAAAGTAGAAAAACCTTCATATTCACACAGCTTTTAAAATAAAAATAAAGGGAATTTTAAAATGTCACAAGCTGGAGCGATCACCGTCCATAAAGTTTTCATAAATGTCACAGCGAAACGAAAACAGCCAAGAGCAATTAGGTTTTTTCCTGAAAGGACACCGTTTCACAATAATAATAAATAAATAAAAAGCTTCTTATTGAAGCACCGGAAGAAAAATAAAGAACAGTTTAATTAACAGTTTAAAAATCCATCTGAAACATGACTAATTGCGCTCAGTTACACCAGCGGCCGGTGATGACGGACCAATCGGAGTCTGGGTGGGACCGATTGGAAAATATCCTCTCCAGTCTCCTAGCAACAGAGCCAGCCTCTCCGCCTGTTGATTGGCATTAATAAATGCTGCTGATAGTGGAGCTCTTTGGTATCAAGTATCAGCTCCTCGCATTCAAATGTGAACGAGGATTTAAAAAAATATCTGGACCACTGCAGAAGAGCCTCGTTAGCACCCAAGTGAGGTCAAGTTATTTAATAAGATAAAAACATATATATATATATATATATATATATATATATATATATATATATATATATATATATACACATATATACACACACACACATACATGTGTATATATATTCATATATATCTGAATTACTACATCTGAATAAGGAATAGAAAGAGCAATATTTTATTTTATATTTATTACATTTTTTTATTTTATATTTTAGTCAAAATGTTTACTTGTAAGAAAAAGCATTTAAATAATATCATTTTAAAAAATCACCATGCACACTAGTACTGTGTACACTTTTATCTTATTAAATCTTATTTAAGTATGCAAGTATACAAATTATACTCAAAGTAAGAAAGACTTCACCCTTCAATTTATCAAAATAATACATTTTAGTAGCCAAAAATGGAAAATAATGAACTAGAACGTATCTTTCTATCCAGCAGCATAAAACAAGATACAACCAGTTAACTCATTCTCTTTCTCCCACTATTACCAGTCGGTAAACAACTGAATGTCCTCAGTGAACTCCGAAATCACTAAAAGAGCACATTAGCATGTTGGCTAGTCCCAGCATGCACCTGTTATCATGGGTGTGTTTGCTTGGGGTCGCTGAGCGTGCTCTGACTCAGTGACTTATAACATAGTGAAGTACAATGCTCGTATTTAAACAATTACCAAAATAAGAGTAACATTACGATTTTTTTTAAAAACACTCCTAAATTCACCAAAACATTTTTTAATTTGTAACTTCCACTTACATTATAACCTAAAGCAGTAAACATCTGAAATATCCAAAAGTAGGCGTATAGATACATGTTTGAAATGGTTGGCTAAATGTAATGATAATAGGCTAAAATAAATCTAAATGTAACAAATACATGTTTGAAATTATTAAAGTAGCAGATGAAGATTTTAAATAGTTAACGTTAGTTAAAAGTAACATTTACATTGTTGAAGTAGTTAGCTTAAAGTAACAGATTCATGATTTAAATAGTTAACGTTAGCTAAAAGTAACAGATTCATGATTTAAATAGTTAACGTTAGCTAAAAGTAACAGATTCATGATTTAAATAGTTAAAGTTAGCTAAAAGTAACAGATTCATGATTTAAATAATTAACGTTAGCTAAAGGTAACAGATACATGATTTAAATAGTTAATGTTAGCTAAAAGTAATAGATTTATAATTTAAATAGTTAATGTTAGCTAAGAGTAACAGATTCATGATTTAAATAGTTAACGTTAGCTAAGAGTAACAGATTCATGATTTAATGTTAGCTAAAAGTAACAGATTCATGAGTTAAATAGTTAATGTTAGCTAAAAGTAACAGATTCATGATTTAAATAGTTAATGTTAGCTAAAAGTAACAGATTTATGATTTAAATAGTTAACGTTAGCTAAAAGTAACAGATTTATGATTTAAATAGTTAACGTTAGCTAAAAGTAAGATTCATGATTTAAAGTTAGCTAAGAGTAACAGATTTATGATTTAAATAGTTAACGTTAGCTAAAAGTAAGATTCATGATTTAAAGTTAGCTAAGAGTAACAGATTCATGATTTAAATAGTTAATGTTAGCTAAAAGTAACAGATTCATGATTTAAATAGTTAATGTTAGCTAAAAGTAACAGATTCATGATTTAAATAGTTAATGTTAGCTAAAAATAACAGATACATGATTTAAATAGTTAACGTTAGCTAAAGGTCACAGATAAAAGATTGAAGTTGAATGTACGCAATAGTTATCTTAAGTAATATATTAAATAACTAAAAGGTAACAGATACAGGGATTCAATAGATGAAAGTAATGGTTGTCCTTTACTGAAACAGACTCCCTTCCCCAAGTGAAAAATATATGAACGCTTCTATTGATATTTATGACCAGGGTTTATAATTAAACACTAATTAATACCTCCAGAGCTGGTGCCTGAGCGATGTTTTCTACATTATCCCTGTCAGGTAATTCATATTTGCCATTTATTTTCTTACATAATAAGCCTGCAAACCCAGTTTTCAGTTGAATTAAGAGATAATTTCCCTCCTACTTACGACTTGAAAAGAAGAAGCCAGAATTTTAATATCACAATTGCCCCTCTCGATAACATTCAACCTGCAATAATTCCTCGAAACCCGTTGTAACCGTGTAATGTATCTCCCCCCCCCCCCCCCCCCCCCTGTGAGATCCACGATAAAGAAAAAGTGAATACATTAAACATGCCTTTTGTTGAATTTCACCTGAGGGTATCTATTACCTTTAAATTGTGTTGAAGCGCGAGGAGCAGTTAATTAATGCTTTACCAGACTATTTCTGCTCTCTCGAACTTAGTGAGCCGTTTAAAGATAAGTGTGAATGTTTGGGTAAAAACTACATGCACAGCAGGATCTGATGCAACCAGGCCTTTCAGGTAAGTCACCTTTAATGCATGTTTATATTATCAATATGGACTATTTACTGCCAGCAGTACAGTCTGACCTTTGCTTCTGCTCTTTGGACAAATCACTAACTAGTCAGTGAAATAAACCAAGCGAGAGACAACCACAGTGAGGCACTGAAGACGTATTACACAGTACCCTCATTCAAAAAGCAAGATGTAAGGAACGTTTACTTTTTGTATACGGACTTTCAACGTTTCCTACAAAAGGCAAAGACATTTATTAACTATCTTTAAAAGCACAATGAGGAGGACTAAAAGGAAAACTGTATTAAATTAGAATCATTTGAGATTAAGTAAAACTACAAATGCAAACATACAAAAGAATGAAGAAATAAATAATTAGAAGTAGAATTATGATCAGAAAAATGTACTTAAAAGTATTAAAAGTGGAAACATGTCAATTGTGACTGTTATACTATTATATATTACATTATCATTAGATTATTATCACTAATGCAGTAATGTTAACAAAAGTTTACTGTTGTAGCTGGTGCTCATTTCTAACTATTAACAAAGATAATTTTCATTACGGATTCATTTCACCATTGGAAATTATAAAAATATTATTGCTGAAACATGAATATGAAAGCAGCAAATCTTCCATGAAATGTTTTTAGAGGTTTTCAAAATAGTTGCCCATTCATTTTCTTTCAAACCACTAATGAATCATTTAACTAATCAGTTCAGCTGTAATATATTATAAGATAGTTACATTTATAACATATTTATGTATGTTTTGTATGCAAAAATCTTAATTCATGAAATAAATAAATAAATAATTCAATACATTTAGTTAAAAGTACAATATTTAGTCGATGGGGCATGAAAATAAAAGACGTAAGTAACATACAAGTATCTTAAGTGTGTACTTAAGTACAGTACTTGAGTACATGTACTTTCCACCACTGTTGCTGCAGAATCTTGAGATTCACAATATATTTCTGGCTCTTATGAACCGTCCTGATCTCTCGATATCTGGCCCCTGTGCGAGACGTCGCGTATGAACCGGCTGCCTCTGTTCATCAGCAGTGGTGGGTGCGTCACTCACCGAATGTTTCTCCACCCGAATGAGGCGTCAACCTCCAGGAGCCGGGATAAAACCAGGCTTTGGTGTCAGCTTGTCAGCCGTGGAGGACTGAAGAGGAGACAAAGGTTACAAGAGGAAGAGGGAAAGAGATGAGACTCGTCCTCGTGAGGGATTCAAACCCCCTCAAAGCCCTTTTTTTAGACATCGGACACTGAGGCCTGAAGTAGGGAGATAAAAGAGAAATTATCCATAAATCACTGAGTACTGAAAAATCACTGAGAACATTTACTTGAGTATTTCCATTTTAAATTTGACTTTAAACCTCAGGCGGCAACCTCGGGCTATGCAGAGTGAAGCTATGCAGAGTGAATTCTCTCTCCTGATCACCAGGGGGCGACTCCTCTGGTTGTATAGAAGTCTATGCTTCATGTGTTGAAGCTGTATTCTCTCTCCTGACCACCAGAGGGCGACTCCTCTGGTTGTATAGAAGTCTATGCTTCATGTGTTAAAGCTGTATTCTCTCTCCTGATCACCAGGGGGCGACTCCTCTGGTTGTATAGAAGTCCATGCTTCATGTGTTAAAGCTGCATTCTCTCTCCTGACCACCGGGGGCGACTCCTCTGGTTGTATAGAAGTCTATGCTTCATGTGTTAAAGCTGCATTCTCTCTCCTGATCACCAGGGGCGACTCCTCTGGTTGTATAGAAGTCTATGCTTCATGTGTTAAAGCTGCATTCTCTCTCCTGACCACCAGGGGGCGACTCCTCTGGTTGTATAGAAGTCTATGCTTCATGTGTTAAAGCTGCATTCTCTCTCCTGACCACCAGGGGGTGACTCCTCTGGTTGTATAGAAGTCTATGATTCATGTGTTAAAGCTGCATTCTCTCTCCTGACCACCAGGGGGTGACTCCTCTGGTTGTATAGAAGTCTATGTTTCATGTGGTAAAGCTGCATTCTCTCTCCTGACCACCAGGGGGCGACTCCTCTGGTTGTATAGAAGTCTATGCTTCATGTGTTAAAGCTGCATTCTCTCTCCTGACCACCAGGGGGTGACTCCTCTGGTTGTATAGAAGTCTATATAAATGACTCTACTTCTCTTGATTTATTCCCTCAGTAAACATTGTAAACATTAGTTTTTGGTCTCAATCTCTAGTTTCAAGTCTTCTTCAATACAGCGCGATGTTCATTTAGTAAATTATGGTCATTTAGAGTCAAACAGACCATAAAGCATAACATAAAGCTTGTTGTGGAGTATTTTCAAAGTGTAGTATTAGTACTTAAAAGGAGTACTCATCACTCATAATTATCACTTGACCGAACACATTTCTTAATTCATCCTCTTAATGCCAAACATATTTGGTATCTTTTTAATCTGTTGTTTAACTACTTTTAAGTTTCACCTTCAGTTTTGATTTTTTTTTCTGATCGAGAGGTCGAACGTTACTGCCATCACTAACAATAAAAAAGATTATATATCAAAAGGCAATTACTAACTGCAAATACATTGAATGGTTAACATTTTTTTATTTTATTTCATAAGTTTTATGATCATGATTTGTGTCTTAACTGTGGCTTTGTAGTCATAATAAATAATGCACACAAGTACGCAGTATGCCACACACACTCGCTCACTCTTTCAAAGGTCTCTGTGTTATTACTCTAAATTAGTCCTGACCCTAAAACCTTATCTCGGCTCCACAGGCAAACCTCCAAAGAGCAACGCTGAAACTCACGGAGGGTCCGGACCCACCTGAACGCCTCAGAGAGCAAAACAAACAGAGCAACGAGGCACTGTGGGAAAATAAATTTAAAAAAGATGACGGAGAGAGGGATGAAAGGTTGAGGTGACAGACAGCGAGGGAGAGGTGGCTTAAGAAATGCCGTGTTGAATAAGAGCAATCAGGGAAACACTGGATACGGGCAGGAGGCTGCAGATCGGGTGGGGGGATGGAAACAGTTTGATATACACAAAAAAAATAAAACATGAAAGATCCGCAGAGGAGAAACAGATGAAGAGTAATTACAAGGGATGTTCCTAACAATTACTTTCCTTACGTTTAAAAAGTCAGAGAACACTCGGAAAACCTGTAAAAATGTGGGTCCAATGAGGTTAAAACTAAAATAACTACATCAAGGAGTGCCAAGCAACACTTGAGCGCTCGGCCATTTAGTTCATTTTGTAGTATCGAGCTAGCTGGCGTTAGCCCGTTATGTTGATTCATAGCACGTTAGCTTGCTAGCAATCTCTCTCCTGACCACCAGGGGGCGACTCCTCTGGTTGTATAGAAGTCTATATAAATGACTCTACTTCTCTTGATGTATTCCCTCAGTAAACATTGTAAACATGAGTTTATGGTCTCAATCTCTAGTTTCAAGTCTTCTTCAATACAGCGTGATGTTCATTTAGTAAATTATGGTCATTTAGAGTCAAACGGACCATAAAGCAGTGGATGCTTTAGGGCGGGGCTTACTGTGATTGACAGGTTGTTATCACTTTTAGAGACATATCTAGAGTCTCTACGTCACTCCTCTGCGTCAAAATATGGCCAATTGAGTATTAAACGCATGGCGACGGCCAAAAGGACGAACTCAAGGCTTCAAAACAGAAGTTCAAACCAATGGGTGACATTACAACTACTACGTCCACTTCCTACTTACAGTGTACGGTTTCAGCTAATTTCATCTCCAGCTGTTTATTAAAGCAGTGGATGGAAAAAAACACTGGAAATTATAAGAAAACTTGAAATTCCACAACAAAATTCTCAATGGATTGAGGCGCTCTTAATTGCATCACGATCCTCTACTTGTGGTACAATGGCACCCGTCAGTAAAGCCACCAGCAGTCCATCTTGATGCAAGTAACTTCTGACATTCGCATCATGATGTTGGATGGAAACAAACATTGATTAATCTACAACGCTCCTGTTTTGGTTCACTCACAGCTCTCATAATGTTTTTTTAGGAGGGCTGCAGAGAAAGTAAAAAAAAAAAGAAAAAAGAACTGTACGCACCAAACAGCAGACTACAGTACTACAGACACAGTCGCAGTTAATTGTCTTTTTCTTTTCCGCTTCGCAGTATGCAGTGTTTATGTTTGCGTTGGTGTGTCTATTATTCATGTGAACTATATATATATATATATATATATCACCGTGTGTGTGTGTGTGTGTGTGTGTGTCCATACGTAGCTCGGCTAAATGACTGTAATTACTTCTCAAGCTGCGAGCAACTCGGGCATGTTTTATTCTCCATCTGGACCCAGATTGCGCACGACAGTGATGATTTTCTCTCGTCTACTTCCCTTTGTTTGTTTGTTTGTCTCTCTCTCCCTCCCTCCCTCCATCCGTCGAGCCCGGAGGATTTTTAAACTGTGGCGGCGCCCCTGAGGGGGTTGTGGGAGAGTTGAAGGGGAGGGGGGCGCGGTGGGAGAGAGGGGTGAGGAAATGATACTGCATGAGGTGAAAAGGAAGTTAATTATTGTAGTTCATGGAGGAAACTAAGACAGTTTAAAACCACCGGAATGCCGCAATCCTCATCAACATCTGGACTCCTTTAAAATAGCTCATTCTATAAATCCGCCCCTATATATATATATATATATATAAATAAATAATGACGCTTATAACTCCAGAACTTTTCTGAGAATCATCACTTTTTTAAGTTTTCTTTGGTATTAAAGTAATCCAATGACAGTTGTCCGTACATACATGGGTACGCTGATAAAAGGAGCTGCCGACAGTTCGTTCCCACTTTGAATGGTGGCAACATGCTAAAAAGGAACTGGTTTCAGGTTGTAGCCTAAAGCGTAACTGAATCTGAGGTAACGCTATACTTCCCGTTTACACCCCCAAAGAATTGTGCAGTAGATCAAAAAACGCACGCCGTGACAATCCCCAAATAGAGCGAAGACAAAGAATAACAATTGAAGTGACGAAATCTATTATGATTAACTTGTTGATGGGGGGGGGTGCTCTGAGAGGGGCCCCACAGTGTCAGAGTCTGGCTGCCTCCTTCAGACATGCAAAAAACCTGCACAGGAGTTTTGGGAAACATCTTCTCCTCTTTCCACTGTTCCCATGCTCACATGTATAAAGAGAAAGTGGTGGGTCACTTAACACTTCTACATAATGTTTTGCCAAATACATTTTAAGGAAAAAAGGATATATATATATATATATATATATATATATATATATATATATCATTTATTATCCCATGTGTTTGATTACGTTCGGCAACTAAAAGTGCTTTTGTTAAGGTTCAGGAAAAATGTTGTTTAGATCTTTGGTTGCTTGATAATAAAATAAACACTTCAACTCACTTTTTCAATATTTGACCAAGAGAATTGTCTTTTAAAAAGTCAGGGGATCACTAAAGTAAGAGGATCACCAAAGTCAGAGGATAGTCAGAGGATCACCAAAGTCAGAGGATCACCAAAAGTCAGAGGATCACCAAAAGTCAGATGATCACCAAAAGTCAGAGGATCACCAAAGTCAGAGGATCACCAAAAGTCAGAGGATCACCAAAAGTCAGATGATCACCAAAAGTAAGAGGATCACCAAAGTCAGAGGATAGTCAGAGGATCACCAAAGTCAGAGGATCACCAAAAGTCAGAGGATCACCAAAGTCAGAGGATCACCAAAAGTCAGAGGATCACCAAAGTCAGAGGATCACCAAAAGTCAGATGATCACCAAAAGTCAGAGGATAGTCAGGGGATCACCAAAGTAAGAGGATCACCAAAAGTCAGATGATCACCAAAAGTCGGAGGATAGTCAGGGGATCACCAAAGTAAGAGGATCACCAAAGTCAGAGGATCACCATAGTCAGAGGATAGTCAGGGGATCACCAAAGTAAGAGGATCACCAAAGTCAGAGGATAGTCGGAGGATCACCAAAGTCAGAGGATCACCAAAGTAAGAGGATCACCATAGTCAGAGGATCACCAAAGTCAGAGGATAGTCGGAGGATCACCATAGTCAGAGGATAGTCAGAGGATAGTCAGGGGATCACCAAAGTAAGAGGATCACCAAAAGTCAGAGGCTAGTCAGAGGATCACCAAAGTCAGAGGATAGTCGGAGGATCACCATAGTCAGAGGATCACCAAAGTCAGAGGATAGTCGAAGGATCACCAAAGTAAGAGGATCACCAAAGTCAGAGGATAGTCAGAGGATCATCAAAGTAAGAGGATCACCAAAGTCAGAGGATCACCAAAGTCAGAGGATAGTCAGAGGATCACCAAAGTCAGAGGATCACCAAAGTAAGAGGATCACCAAAGTCAGAGGATAGTCAAAGGATCACCAAAGTCAGAGGATCACCAAAGTAAGAGGATCACCAAAGTCAGAGGATAGTCAGAGGATCACCAAAGTCAGAGGATCACCAAAGTAAGAGGATCACCAAAGTCAGAGGATAGTCAAAGTCAGAGGATAGTCAAAGGATCACCAAAGTCAGAGGATAGTCAGAGGATCACCAAAGTCAGAGGATCACCAAAGTCAGAGGATCACCAAAGTAAGAGGATCACCAAAGTCAGAGGATAGTCAAAGTCAGAGGATAGTCAAAGGATCACCAAAGTCAGAGGATAGTCAGAGGATCACCAAAGTCAGAGGATCACCAAAGTCAGAGGATCACCAAAGTAAGAGGATCACCAAAGTAAGAGGATCACCAAAGCCAGAGGATCACCAAAGTAAGAGGATCACCAAAGTAAGAGGATCACCAAAGTAAGAGGATCACCAAAGTCAGAGGATCACCAAAGTAAGAGGATCACCAAAGCCAGAGGCTCACCAAAGTAAGAGGATCACCAAAGCCAGAGGATCACCAAAGTAAGAGGATCACCAAAGTCAGAGGATAGTCAAAGTCAGAGGATAGTAAGAGGATCACCAAAGTCAGAGGATCACCAAAGTAAGAGGATCACCAAAGTAAGAGGATCACCAAAGCCAGAGGATCACCAAAGTAAGAGGATCACCAAAGTCAGAGGATCACCAAAGTCAGAGGATCGCCAAAGTCAGAGGATCACCAAAGTCAGAGGATCGCCAAAGTCAGAGGATAGTCAGAGGATCACCAAAGTCAGGACGCATCGTCCGGGGTTACGTGAATGTTTGTGCAAAATGTAGCACCGATCCATCCAATAGTTGTTTAATATATGTCAGTGTGGAGCAAAGTGCTGCACAGACATCAGTCGAGCCTCAAACATTATTAAAAAAGGTTCAAATGGGCAAATTCCTCAAACTACGATGCAGAAAACCAGCATTCTGCAGCCACAGTGACCACGAACAGGAGAACCGCTCCGTCTCTGGACAGCGAATCAATACACTGTGTGTGCATCCGTATGATAATGGACTTTATGTGTTTGGGGGGTGTTTTTTTTCGCACACTCTGCATAATGTGTGTGCTACCCTCTCTGTGTGTGTGTGTGTGTGTGTGTGTGTGTGAACAATGGCGGCCGTGTGGCGCTGCAGTGGTGGTAATTGATGAATGGGATGTTTAAAAGAGCAGAATATGAATGAAGAGGAGAGGACCCCGCGGGGAAAAGTCCACACGGTTGTAATCAAAGCCTTGATAGTGTCCCCGCCTTTGACTAATGGTGCCCAAAAGAAGCCTCTTACAGTCTGCCTCTTCAATTCCCTTTTCCCGGTGTGACGCGGACCTCCAGAGAGAGGCCGGGTGGGGTGGGGGGGGGGGGCGGGCTCTCGTGTTGGGATCTTTTACATCAGCACAACCTTTGCCGTCACTCAGAAACACACGGTGAGACACCCGAGTGCAAAGGAGAGGAGGACGCATCCAGGTCCTTTGCTTAAGGAAAAAGGAACCGACCTCGGGCATCTCGTGGAGCCTCGGACAATTATTTAAAGGACGTAACTTTAGTGGAACAACTCAGAGGGTGGTAACTACTTACATTTGATCACTAAAGTACACGTTCCAGGTACTTTACTTGAGTATTTCCCTTTTATGCTACTGTATACTTTTTACTGCTCTACATCTCAGAAGTACTTATTTTACTCCACTACATTTAAGAGGTACATTTTGTACTTTTTACTCCTCTCCATCTCAGAAGTACATATTGTAGTTTTTACTCCACTACATTTAAGAGGTACATATTGTACTTTAAACTCCTCTCCATCTCAGAACTACAGATTATACTCCACTACACCTCAGAAGTACATATTTTACATATTGTACTTTTTACTGCTCTACATGTCAGTACATATTGTATTTTTTAACTACATTTCTCAGAAGACTGTGTTTCTTCTACATGATGTAGAGTTTTGCATACAGGACTTTAACTTCTAGTATTTACACAGCGGGGTTTCACCTACTGAGTGTTTCTTGCATTCCACCTTTAGTTACCGTTTGTCTGCAGGTGCGTACCTGCTCGCTGGCCGATGATTTATGCAGCTCATGTGAAGCTATTCTTCACAGGCAGGTGGAGGAGGAGGTGGAGGAGGTGGAGGAGGAGGAGGAGGAGGAGGAGGAGGAGGACCAGGTCCGGATGAGGAATGGAGGGCCGGAAGGTGGCAACACACAGAGACACTCACGTTAATTAATGACACTGTACACAAATCAAATGACTCTCATTCGTACATTATTATACATACATACATATACAAAATTCAAGTAAATTTGATATGCAAAATCTTTTTGAGTTTTAAAAAATAGCTCAAAGTAAAAAGTAGATGTTGAGGTACTTTTCTTGAGTACATGAGTAAATGTACTACTACTAGTTCATGAGTAAATGTACTACTAGTACATGAGTAAATGTCCTACTAGTTCATGAGTAAATGTACTACTAGTACATGAGTAAATGTCCTACTAGTTCATGAGTAAATGTACTACTAGTACATGAGTAAATGTCCTACTAGTTCATGAGTAAATGTACTACTAGTACATGAGTAAATGTCCTACTAGTTCATGAGTAAATGTACTACTAGCACATGAGTATATGTCCTACTAGTTCATGAGTAAATGTCCTACTAGTACATGAGTAAATGTACTACTAGTTCATGAGTAAATGTCCTACTAGTTCATGAGTAAATGTACTACTAGTACATGAGTAAATGTCCTACTAGTTCATGAGTAAATGTACTACTAGTACATGAGTAAATGTACTAGTAGTACATTAGTAAATGTACTACTAGCACATGAGTATATGTCCTACTAGTTCATGAGTAAATGTCCTACTAGTACATGAGTAAATGTACTAGTAGTACATTAGTAAATGTACTACTAGCACATGAGTATATGTCCTACTAGTTCATGAGTAAATGTCCTACTAGTACATGAGTAAATGTACTACTAGTTCATGAGTAAATGTACTACTAGTTCATGAGTAAATGTCCTACTAGTTCATGAGTAAATGTCCTACTAGTTCATGAGTAAATGTATTACTAGTTCATGAGTAAATGTACTACTAGTTCATGAGTAAATGTATTACTAGTTCATGAGTAAATGTCCTACTAGTTCATGAGTAAATGTCCTACTAGTACATGAGTAAATGTACTACTAGTACATGAGTAAATGTCCTACTAGTTCATGAGTAAATGTATTACTAGTTCATGAGTAAATGTCCTACTAGTTCATGAGTAAATGTACTACTAGTACATGAGTAAATGTATTACTAGTTCATGAGTAAATGTACTACTAGTTCATGAGTAAATGTACTATGCTGTAGTTTTTAAATCTGTTGTTTAAAAATGTAAAAAGATAAACAGTCTGAACACACAGCAGCTCGTGTACCTGTTTCTCTTAAATGTCACATCAGTGCAGCTGAGAATACACAATACACTACACGCACACACACACACACACACACACACACACACACACGCGCACACACACACACACACACACTTACAAATGTACGGCATAACTC
Organism: Cyclopterus lumpus; assembly: GCF_009769545.1. NCBI lineage: Eukaryota > Metazoa > Chordata > Actinopteri > Perciformes > Cyclopteridae > Cyclopterus > Cyclopterus lumpus. The sequence continues at coordinate 4,017,453 of NC_046977.1, read as the reverse complement.
CAGCGCACGGCGTGCTGTTGGTGTGGCCTTTTGCAGTCGTCCTGAGAGACGTGGCATTGACAAACCTACAAACAGTAATTGGGCCATTATGACTCCCTGCGATGGTATTGATTCCACTGTTTTTAGGTGCAGCCGGGTAATGGCCGTCTAGACGGAAGGGTTCCCATCGCAGGCAGCCGGGCCCCGCGCGGCATTAGCTGCAGTAATCATGACTCAGGTGTGTCGTTTGGTGAATTCCAGATGATTGGAAATGATGTCATTTCGTAGCAGCGTGGAGAGACCAACTTCTACACCAAGAAGAGCTCCGTGTGGACGAAGGAGAGGAAGGCAAACATGGAGATGGGAGCCCTGTCCCCCCCCCCAGTCCAATTATCACCAGAGTTAAAACTAATCCCGCTAGAGCTACAATCTGTTCTCTTACTTTGAAAATCCAGTCACCACCTGGAGAGCAGGAAGCAGGTGAGCGGGATCCCATCAGAGCCATCGCTGCTGATCAAAATCAAATATTACCGAGGCTGGGTTTCCATGGCAATAATGCGTTGCCCTCTCCATGACATTTGGGGGTTCAGCTGTGAAGGAGCTGAACCCCCCCCCCCGCTCTCTCCTCGTCTGTCTTCTCGGTCCAAACGTGAGCAGAATAGATGAGTAAGCGGCGTCTCGGCCACCTTTTCACCTTGTGTGAATCTGCAGGGTTGTGTGCACACGGCCCTCCCACGGGCTGCACGGCAACAGGATCCGGCCATGTGTGGCAAACACACCACCACCCCCCCCCACCCCCACCCGTTCTGCAGAATACCGGTCGGTCCACAGAGAAACGCCGAGGCCATCGATTGCTTTCTCTGCGGGTGGTGCAATGTGCAGCCCGTGAGCCCACAAAATGTCAATGGATATGAATTGTGTAAAGAACTCTTGATCCCCCTAATTCAATATCGCAGGGCTTAACAAAAGGTCGTCCTTTAAGGTGAAAGAACAACAACACCTGGCACGGACGGTTTAATGCATTGCATCTTTACAGCGGTGGTAATAATAATAATAATAATAGATTTACATTATTTTAGTGTGTTGCTATATAATGTGACGTGAGCCAGAACCACAAAAAGTGTATTTAAAAACACAATAAAATACGAAACCAAGTAAGTAAATTGCAAGCAAATATATAAAAAAATGTGCTTCAAAATACAAAAACACACTGCGAATACAGAAAAATTAAATAAATACACAAACGCAACCCAAATACACAAAATATAAAACATATATGAACGTGCTTAAAACACAGACAACACAAAAAAACACTACTTCTATACTACCATAAACTACCATATACAGAGAAAAAATGATTGAGGTTTATTTAATTTTCATATTCTGACTAATGCATGATTCAGATATACAGCTATAGCGTTAGCAGTCCAATGCATAATAAGTATACACACACAACTAAAAGCATCATCTCTCGTTAGCGCTCATCCGGCTTCATGTGTCAGTCTGCACCTGTTCGGTTGCAGCATTCTGAACCAACGCTTCTCCTCCTCACACCAGATCCTGCACGCCTTCCCACCTACGGCCTGAAATATTCATCTGGGAGAGTGCTGTCATGATGAAACACACATTTTAATGCTTACAAGAACACTGCCCCGGGCTCTTTTCACAGCATCAGTCACCTACCATCAAATCACAAAGCTGCATCTGAGGGGTGAAAGTACGAGCAGGCCCCATACCGTACATATATATATATAATAATAATATATGTGTGTGTATATATATATTATATAAAACCACACTAAAATAACAGGACTGGACTAATTAGCTGTGAGCAAACAAGCAGGTATCGGCTCAGCTGATGATCCACCTCGGCTCTCTGGTCCTTTGTTTAGTTTGTCGCAGATGTTCCTGCCTCCTTGTGTGTGTGTGTGTGTGTGTGTGTGTGTGTGTGTGTGTGTGTGTGTGTGTGTTTGTGTTTGTGTGTGTGTGTGTGTGTGCGAGGGAGGGATGATTTTCACCGTGGTCTACTGATCTCCTCGCTACATTAGGTCGGGTCATTGCTGTGATTGCTGCCAGAGCTGCCAGTGGACCAAATGAATGTCTCGGGGAGGAGGACCGGGAGCCACCGCATGCATACCAACCACACAAAAAGGGAGGGGGGGGGGGGGGGGGGGGGGGGGGGGACACACACTATCAACATTGTGTTGTGAGCCTTTTTAATGTACGCGCCAACAAAAATGTTTCATCATTACAAATGTAGCACAGCTTGAAGTATTTGCAACGTCCTTCCTGAGCTCCAAAACGTAAACAACAACAAACCGCTCTGCTCTACTTTCCATTCATATTCATATTTCTATGTGTTTTGTTTGTTTTTCCAGAAGAAGAAGAAGAAGATGATGATGATTGGGAGGAGGATGAAAACGACAGGCGACACAATTGGCTCTAATTTTACTCCACAGCCAACAGATGAAGAGGATGAAAAGGAGCATAAATACACACAGGGCCTCATTCTGTCGGGTCCATTGTCTTTATACTCGTTCTGTTTCTGGAGGTGGAAGCTGAATAGACACACACGCACACACACACACACACACACACACACACGGGCAGCACCTCTCACAGGTTTAAAAGTGTCAACGCATCCCCTGAACATCTGCAGGCGCGTGTTTTCGGACCTCCGTTGTCTCTGAAGTTGGAACCACAAAAGAAAAGCCGTCCCCCTTCTTCGGGGTCTCGGTTGTCCATCAGTGTCAAAAAGTCTCCCAAGAAACAACAAAAAAAAATGTGACTGCGGCTGCTTTAAAAAAAAAAAAAAATCCCCAGCGGTTTATGGTTATTAATTACAGCGATTCGGGCATCTCTAATCCAGGTGTAGGTGATTAATAGTAGTCTGAGGAGGTGGAGGACGAGGCCTTCGGCAGGTCTCGTGCTATAAATCTACAACTTCTCAAGGAAAGACGCAGCATCTGAAGCTTTATCTATAAATCACGTGTTTGTTGGGTGTTTTTTTTTTACTTTGAGAAGCTCTTTTGCAAACTTCTTCTAGACGTGTTGTAATTATTGATTTATTGGTGTATTTTCAGGATCAGTGCCACAGACTTCTGATTTATTCTACAGTAGTTTCCGGGATGTGGGGGAGAAGGAGTCCTCCACGACTTCATCTCCAGGAAGATGAAGCTTTGATGGCTCCCTAATCGAACTGAAGTTCGGGGCTGCATGCGCCGAAGTTTCTCAGGCGCAACAACAACACATGCATTTTTCATAGAAAGACAGATCATGGAAAGCAGTTCAGAGTTGGATAGCGGTGACATATTCCGTGCATGCATATTTCATAACAAAAAGTGTTTTCTCCCCACCGGCTTTGTCGTCGAACGCGCGGACTCGGAGGACCTCGGAAAACGAGGTATATTCATCTATTGTTAACCGTTTGTGCATAAATAATAAACTTAAATCACAGCTTGAATCACGCCGCCTGAAACAATATCCCATTATAGCTAATAGTTTTTCTTTTTATTATACTCACATTTACATAAACTTTAATCAGTAGAAAACCACTCGGCCTCCCTCCCAAGAAATAGCATTAATATACGGAGGCGATGAAAAGAGGGTTGAAGGCTTTCGCTGCATGAAAGATAGGAAAGTAATAGATTAATTTGATGTTTTTTAGGCTGTTTATTTTACCCCTAAACAAATTATTATGGAACACTTATTATCCAGAGAAAAGCAGAAGATGCACTTCACTCATCTTAAAAAAGATTAAAAAGGAGCAAAACTGTATTTCTACCAGTTTCTTGAGTAAAATTACTTTTATTTTGTCTATTTTAAGTCAAAATTTCATAGGAATTTAAACTAAATTTTTCTTATACGGATACTTTCCAACAATATACTTGTGACGTCTTCTATGATACAATACTACACATTCTATAACATGTTAACTACAATAGTTATAACAAATGTTTTTAGACTGAAATATCTCAACAACTATTGGATGCATCGCCATACAATTTGGTTCAGACATTCATGATCCCCAGAAGATGAACCATAATCATCTGACTTCTCATCAAGTTGGAGTTCTTCAAGTTTATCCAGTAAAACATCGCAACATTTGGCCCAGACCGACTTTATGCTATCAATCCACAGCACAGTTAGGCCACTGATACGAGAGAGATTATTTATTTAATTAATTTATATATATATATATATATATATATATAAATATATATATATATAAAAAATATTATAATATATATAATATTATATATGTGTATATATATATATATATATATATATATATATATATATATATATATACATATATTATAACTTGAAGATCGATAGTTGTACTGTTTTAGGTTTTACTTTATTTTTAAAGTCAATAAATATGTCAAAAAGTCTGATTCAGCTGTGGTGGAACATACTTACATAGATTTAAGTACTGTACTTAAGTACACATTTAAAGTTAATGTCCTTTACCTGAGTATTTCCATTTGATGTAACTATTTATTTAGTTTTTCCCAAAACCACAAATCAGCCTCAGGCTTTACAATCTGAACACGTGCGACATCCTCTGACCTCTGACCTCCACGTCGGCCCAGGAGAGCAGTCATTTGAGTAATGAGTACTTACACTTCTTATACTTCATAGCTTCTGTGTGTGTGTGTGTGTGTATCAGAACTTCTGCTGAAGCAAACGGATCTGAACAACGCTTCACACACACACACACACACACACACACAGGTTTGTGAAATCTACATTTTCAAATAAAAATGGACAAAAGAAACGTAATCTCAGGGCTTTGCCGCTGGAGAAAATGAATTGTTCCCCGCTCGGCGACGGCGTGTGACAGTTGTTGAATAGGCGAGGTGGTGACGGCTTTATCATCTCGCCGTGAAGCGGCCTCATCGAAGTGAGTGACAGGCAGGGCAACAGGAAGGGGCGGGAGATAACATCGATGGAACCGGGTTTAAGGGATATACGTGTTCAGTGTGTTTGACAGGTTTTAGAAGTAAAAGAAGATTTCAGAGACAAAAGACTGCTCTGAATTCAGCCCAGTGGATAGGTGACGGTGGCTTGACTGGGAGTATTGGTTTTCTCTTTACAGAACCAGTCCAGATGGATTTGGGTTAGAGTGTCTGACTTCAAAATGAACTTCAGCTTCGCACTTTAGGAATTCAATTGAAATTGAAATTCTGGAACAAACAGTGTAATCAATGCATTAATATGCTGGAAGGACTCTGACCTCTTTATTTAGCATTCTGACTTGCACAAAATCATTAAAAAGGTGGGTTTTTAAGAAGAAAAAACATTTAAACTGAATAAATAAAGTAATGCATGTCATGTTTTTGGTCAATTTAAATCTTTAACTGTGCAAACAAAAAAAAATCTTGTTCATTCTTCCCACAGATCCAATTAGAAATACCTTAATTGCATCATGATTAATAGGTACATTTAAAAAAAAAGGGAAAACATGAAGGGCTTCAGTTTCAGCGAAAGACTTTAATGGATTTGTATTTTAAACAATATTTAGACATTTATGCATCAAATTTGGGATTAATTAAATTATCGATGAAGTTATTTCAAGTGGACTATATGCACAGTTTGACAATTCTTTAACGAGTAAAAATCAGGCACAAAGGAAATAGTTTTCAGTGGTTGTTTGTATTTATTGTGTATTAACTAATGTTGTCTTTACTCTGATGGCTATTAAAGTGAACAAAGACAAGAATTTAAAGACCACGTTCCTAAATAATTTGAGAACGTCTGCTGAGCATCATTAAAAAAATATATATCTTTGTCTTTTGCTTGAAGAAATCTGAACAAAAGCCAAAGAATGTGGGCAAAATCGGTTCAAGGTCGTTATCGGGCTTAAAAAGAATAAAAGTAGCTCGCTCCACGTGAGCTGACTCACCGGGACCTGTCAATCAAACAATCACACAAAAACCCACATTCCCCAGCATGTCAAGGCATCAACTCAAAAGGTGTATTCTTGATGGCGCGCGGCATCAAACCCGTGACCTGAAAACACGCGAGCGCCTCTGCATCGCTGCAATTCTCCTGGGCGAAGAGATTTGACTCAGAATCAGCCCATGACAACATAATGAGCAAACAAGGCGATGATAGACAAAGGATTTGGGGGGGGGGTTCAGTGCTGCACACAGTCCCACCACGCACTTCAAAGTAAAAGCACCCTCTCCCTGCAGAAGCCTCTCGCTCCTTAAACACGGCAACCCCCCCCCGCCCACCCCCCCCCCCCGCCCTCCTCTTCCTCCCCGTTTTTCGGCCCCTCCAATTAAAAAAGGTCTCTGGCCTAGTTCTCGACAATCCCCGTAATGCAGCTTCTCAGCTCATCGGTAGCCCGAATACAGATCCCTCTGATACGAGTTATAAATTATCTAATTACACATTCGATTGACCTACGCAGTTACGCAAAGGTCATTGTTTAGCTTAGCACGCTAGCACAGATCATCGTATGCATAAAAAGAATAGGAGGTTAACGACGAGCATAACTTGTTTTCTTTTTTTTTTCCTTTTCATTAAATGACCTCAAGAGAAGAGAAACGATAGCTCCCGACCGCCAATGCAAGGGGGGTGTGTGTGTGTGTGGGGGGGGGTTGCAGCTCCACTGAGCAGGACTAAGGGCCCCCATCGTTGCCAGAAATCATTACCCACTGAAGACGCTCCACGGCCTCCAACGTGGAAATGAAATCAGTGAAATGCGCGGTAACTCGATTGCCTGCCTGCCCCCCCCCCCCCCCCATTAGCAGCCAGTAGATGTGCTCGTACGGGTCATTTTGGAGTCAACAATGCTGACACAGCAGTGGAGGAAATATTCAGATCCTTTACTAAAAATACTCTTATTAGAAGTAAACATCCTGCATTCAAAACCTCATTCAAGTCAAAATAAATGGGCTTAAAGTATAGAAAGTCTACATCATATTGACATTGATCTACATCAATGCATCATATTCTAAAAGAACCTCATCAGACAAATGTAGTAAAAAGTACAATATGTACCTCTGACATAAAGTATAAATAGCATTCAATAGAAATACTGAAATAAAGTACAAGTACCCTCTAATTTATACCCGAATACAGTACTTGAGTATACAGTATATACACTTGGTTACATTCCACCGCTTCCTACACTGGCTGTTGTGAAGACTCACAGGAAGCTGAATAATGACGCAGTCAGCAAAAAGCAGAGCGATCCGAAAAATAATCAATCTCAGAAGTTGAGAACGTTTTCCACTAATGCGCTTCAGATTTATACCACAGCAGAGGGAGTAGAGAGGGACCCTCATCACGTTTTCTCCACTGGAAGAGCATCGTGGAGGGACCCTCATCACGTTTTCTCCACTGGAAGAGCATCGTGGAGGGACCCTCATCACGTTTTCTCCACTGGAAGAGCATCGTGGAGGGACCCTCATCACGTTTTCTCCACTGGAAGAGCATCGTGGAGGGACCCTCATCACGTTTTCTCCACTGGAAGGGCATCGTGGAGGGACCCTCATCACGTTTTCTCCACTGGAAGAGCATCGTGGAGGGACCCTCATCACGTTTTCTCCACTGGAAGGGCATCATGGAGGGACCCTCATCACGTTTTCTCCACTGGAAGAGCATCGTGGAGGGACCCTCATCACGTTTTCTCCACTGGAAGAGCATCATGGAGGGACCTTCAACCCTTTCTCCACTGGAACGGAATCCTAGAGGGGCCTTCCTCATATATTTCTCCACTAGAAGGGCACTTAATTACATTTTCTCTATTATTTGGGCACCCTAAATGGCTCTTCATCACATTTTCTCCACTGGAAGGGCATCATGGAGGGACCTTCAACACATTTTCTCCACTGAAAGAGCACTACATTGCGTTTTCTCTGCCAGAAAGGAACCGTCATCACATATCTATCCACAAGAAGGGCACTTAATCACGTTTCCTCCACTGGAAGGGAATCCGAGAGGGGTCCTCATCACGTTTTCTCCACTGGCAGGACATCATGGAGAGACCAACACATTTTCTCCACTGGAAGAGCATCGTGGAGGGATCTTCAACACTTTCTCCACTGGAAGAGCATCGTGGAGGGACCTTCAACGCATTTTCTCCACTGAAAGAGCACTACATTGCGTTTTCTCCACCGTCATCACATATTCATCCACAAGAAGGGCACTTAAAATCACGTTTTCTCTACTGGAAGGTGAACTTGGGGAGCCCAGGGCCCTCTAAGATTATAAAACCTGTCCGATGTTTGACACAATGTGGGCGCGCAGGTGATCACAAGTACGTTCTTGTTCTTCCGAGTCTGAGGCTTCCTCCAGGTGAGGTCAATACTCCCGATGGTAACCTGCATCCATAGGGTGTGCGTGTAAACACGCATGTCAAGACGCACCCCTCCGATTCCGTCGGTTGGAGCCGTCAATACCTGTCGTGTCGTTACACGTCCGAGTGAAACTACAGCGCTGAATGACAGGTGAGTCACATCACCTGATTGAAAGATACCGTGAGAGTTCACAGGCCCTGAAAGACGAGACGACGCAAAGCAAAAAAGGCAAGTTGGGAGGAAAAAGGGGGACATTTCTCCAGGGCTCCAAACCGCCTTCAAAAAAGGATTTCCATATGCAGCGTCGGTGCAGATCATGAATTAACCATGTTTGCAAAATAGATCCCTTGCAGTAGCCGCTCTACATGGAATATCGGTATGTAAAATAATGCGAACGATCCCCAAGAAATATGTACGCGTGCATAGCTGATCTGGAGTCAGTCTGTGTTTTTCCTACCAGACAAATTAGCTTCAAATGTCGCGAGTGGTTTGGTTAAATGGACTCCTTTCATAGGAGCATAATTGCACACCTAATGTAAATCATTGTTACATTTTCATTGAACGTCACTCTTCCGTGCACCCCCCCCCCCCCCCCCTCCTCCTCCTCCTCCTCCTCCCCCCTCTATTCATTCACAGGCGCCCATTAATCTTCCAGAAAACCAAAGCAAACAGAAATAAGCACTCTCTCAAGTCTGACAGGGGAGGCTGCGGTTGCCGGGGAAACGCCTCCGAGAGACAGCGATGACCGACACCTCGGGGACCAGGATGGACCGATGGGTGAGCGAGGGGACGAGTGAGTGTGTGTGTGTCTGTCTGTCTGCGAGTGTGTGTGTCGTTAATGAAAGTGTGTGAATGAGTCTTCAGTCATCTAAGTGGATTTGTTTTTTAACTAAATGTAAAAAAAAAAAAATTGCATTTTAATATCTGGTGACAATAAATCACGAGAAAGACCAAATCTTACACTAACCGTGTCCCTAAAGCTTGATTTATCTTATTTCTCTTATTGACAATGTCCAACCCAGTCGCCAAAATAAAGTTGTCGGTTTCTGAACATCACAGAAACTTTGATTCTTGAGGTTCTGACGCAGAAACACGTTTCATATCAACCTTCAAGGAGTTTTCTGTGTCTCTTCATGTGCTTGTTCCTATAAACAGGCCTCTGGCGCCATCTTGTGGTCAATGACGAGAAGGTACAACAAATTAGCTCACGTTTCTTCTCTATTACTCTTCTACACCGTGTGTGGACATAGTACAAGTACATAGTACAAGTACATAGTACACATAGACAAATGGCCATGAATGTTTGCATTATTTTGGGCTCTGGGTAAATTCAAAAAGGCATTTATTGATATTTTTACAAGCTAAACAATCAATCAATTAATGGAGAAAATTATTATTCCACAATGAAAAAATAATAAATATGTAATAATTTAAAATACGCTCTTACTCAACCAAATACAGCATATCCTGCTTTTACATAAATACATAATTAATAATAGTACATTATTTTAACTAGTACTGTACAACAACCACAGGGGGTAACTTTTCTAATATTTTAAGTGCATTTTCCTGATTATACTCACAAAATGTCACATTTTGAATGCAATACTTTGACTTGTGATGGAGTATTTTCACACTGTGGTATTAGTACAAGAGTTTAATTACAATCAGCGATGGGATGAAGTTTATTTGCCCTGCTGTGTACTGTGCTTAACTAGAAATGTGAGGCACTTGTACTTTACTTGAGTATTTTAATTGTATGCTACTTCTACGATTAATTTAAAATCGGTGGCTGATGAATCGTGTGGTTTACCTGGACGATGAGGTGGTCTATAGTGATTCTTGGTATTCTCACATGGATTTGAGCACTGTGTCACCTGCAGACCGGTCCCTGCAGGTGGGCGTGGCCAAAGGGTGATCAGGAGAGTGGAAACACCTGAGGTAATCAGCAGCTCTGGCAACACCTGGGCCTTGTGTGCCAGTGCTGCTGTTAAAAGGCCCTCTGGTCTCCGTCCTGGGACCCCGTTTGGCTGGTTGTAGAAGAGCATGGTTTCACTAGACAACATATCACACACACACACACACACACACTTACTTTCCACGCATGCACTCACCTCCACCACTGAAACTACTGACTCCACACCCACTGTTTATTCTACTAAGTTATGTTATGCTAGCTAAGTTAAATAAAACCCTTTCTGTTAACTACTTGCTTGTGTAGGAAAGGAAACAACACAAAAATGAAATGCCACTAAAACGTTTCAGGTTTCCAACAGGTAAATCATCACATTGAGATACTCTACTACTTCTTTGTGTCGTTGTAATACGACAGAATACTGAATATTGTGTGAGAATATAACAGAGTGAAGCACGATATGGAAATAATTAATCTGTTATTGAATATGGCATCACAATCCGTTTTAAATGCCCTGGAAGAGGTAATAGTTTGTGACTTGTTTTTTAAATTTTAAATCTAATCTGAAGTTGGAGGTAAATTGGTTCACGTGATTTGAAGTTTGCTTATGAGATTTTGATTGGCTTTTATTTTGAAATCCTAAATCGGTATGTCTTTATCAGGTAGTCTACTATACATTAGAAGTGAAATTAGTTTAGCTATGGGTAATTTCCTATTAAATTTAATCTGAAATTAACCGATTTGAAATTGGCTAATAATATTGGATTTCAAAGGGCTTTAATTTTAGAATTCAATATCAGTATATATTTTTCTCCAATTCATCACTAATTCAATTCATGATGTTTCATCTATTAATTTAGTTTAATTTATTACTGTATCTGTATTTAAAAGGCGTATTTCCTGACCATCACGTTCACTGGAAGCTCGCTCTTATTTTGAAGTCAGTTTTTTTTTTTTTTTTTTTTTGTACACGCTCCTACCGTAGTGCCTCGTATATACATGCACGGAAAGAAAACCGTGCGTGCTGGCTCGATGTGTTTCGAAGTGGCGGCCGGCTTAATTAACCGCAATAGTTAAAGGGGCACGTGCACGGACACGCGCACCGCGCGAGCAGAGAGAGAGAGAGAGAGAGAGAGAGAGAGAGAGATGGCGGGTGTATTCGGGAAGATCTTCGTGGGCATTTACGTGGATATCAAACGCAGCGACGGTACGTAGCTAACACGGACACACGGAGGACACGCGCACACGGACACGCGCACACGGTCACCGCTGCGGGTCCGGTGACTCTGCAAAGCCGGCACATCGCATCTCTTTCTCGGGCGGAGGGTTACGAGGCCGACGTGCACGTTAACGGCACCGCAGCCTCCACCCTCTGTGAATCAGGGGGCTGATGGATGGCTGCGTGCACGTGGGGGCCTCTCCCCCTTCTGACAGCCGGCACATCTTTAAATACTGCTTTTATTGGGGGGGGGGGGGGGCTGTACAGATGTGTGGATGAGGCTGCCATGAATGCATCTAACAGCCATTAAATGCAGCTGTTGAAGTTGTGAGTGACAGGAGAGCATCTCGAGCCACACCCGCCGTCTCAGTCCCTCCCCCCCCATGTTGGGAGGCAAATTACAGGAATCCCATAAATGTTATATATTTTCCTTCCTGCATGAGATGGAGTGAAAGCGATATTCTCTCAAGATGAATATCAACCAAATGCATGCTGTGTTAACATCCGCCTGCCATGACTCGCATCAGGTAACTCAAACGGTCCCGTGCAGCACCCCTTTGACCTTTACGCTCCTCGCAGGTCGAATCCACCAGGCCGTGGTCACGTCCCTGCACGAGGACAACGCCATCGTGAGCGTGGAGTGGATCGAGAATGGAGAGACCAAAGGGAAAGAGGTACAGCTATACGCCACAGTTGTAGAAGCTTGGATTTAAACGGGGGCTGGAATTAACAGTATAATATACGTTTTATTTAAGGATGGCACTAGTGGAATATCAGCTGAAATAATCACAGTGTAAACCACTTAGTAGTCTGCAGAGGGCCTGAAGGAAAACAGAATAACTCAGGGTCATTAGGTTTCCTCTCAAAATATAACTGTAAATGTCTTATTTAAGGGAAAGAAGAACAGCTGGTAGCGTAACACACTGTGTACTACATGAAAGTATCACTAACTACTACATGCACTCATTTCTGTTCATCAGTAAATACTGAAACGTTGCACCATGAAAAACGGACATTTTGAACATCTTTTAGAAGCTCGTGCGTCTCACATCTTCGTTGCGTTTCTTCTTTGCTCTGAAGAGCCGGAGTCGTGACATCACTTCCTGTCTTCTCCTCTGTTCCTGCTCGCTTCGTGAGCTCAATGCCGTCTTTCTAAAAAATAATGAAGCGGGTTTCCTGAGGTTTACTTTGCGAAGGAGAGGCATAAAACTACAACTCCCATGATTAAAAAAAAAAACTCTGTCCTGAACTACCTGACCTCTTCTGTGGAGCTGTGACATGTAGTCCAAGAGCTGGGGCTTATGGGAAATGGTGTTTGTTAAAGGGAACTAAAAAAAAAACTCCTTATCTGAACCTTTTGCCAATGTGAGTTTTTTCTTGCTTCTCGCTTGCCGAAGACGTCTCGAGGTGACGCGTTTCTTTTCGTTTCTGCCTCCAGGTCGATCTGGCGAACGTCTTCGCTCTGAATCCAGACGTCGCTCCCGACCAGGAGGTCCCACAGACTGTGGAGGCTCCTCTTCCTTCGACCAGTGGGACCAAAACCAGCAAACTCCCCAAGGTCTGCTCCCCTCAGTTATCAATACGCTCGTGGATGATTATCCTCCACGGAAAGAGCTCCTGCATGAATAACTGTAATGAGCAGGTTTAAGGATGGGCAGGTATGGGTCTACGCTATAGGGTACACGCTATTATTATTATTATTTAAAGGTTTTCTGAATCTGCTCTTTTTAATATATGATTTTACAAGGAAGCACTGACGGTTAATTTAAATGTTCACACACAGGCTGATAAGTGTAAACAATAAAACCGACTTTTAAGTATTAACGATGGTCCAAAAGGATGAGAAATTGCAGTTTTGCAGTAAAAAATCACATTTTCTTACTCATAAAACATTAATAAAAGCTTTATATTGAACCCAATGTTTGGAGGAAGAACGAGTTGCACCAGTTATTTTATGAATATGCCGTTCATGGACAGAGCATTTACATACTGACAGATTATTTAATAGATACTTGGAGTATCAAACCTAGTGTGACACTAGTAGAGATACAACATAATTAGAGAGTTGATGACGGCGCTTGATACAGATTTAAAATGATTATTTACATGGAGGAAGCTTCTGTATTTAATTGTGAGTCTAGCTGCTAATGCACTGATGTGTGGTTTTCACAAATGTATTTTTACTTCATAAAACTCTTTTAATCTTGAACGTCGTCTGTGAAATCTGTTTTTTCGACTCTGTTCTGTTTTTATTTCCAGACCAAACGGATCACAGCGATACCGAAACCTGAGAATGCTCCACGAGAGAACAGAGGTACGTTTTCAAGATACTTTTTAAGAATAATGTGCATAAATCTGCTTAGAAATCAAAGAAACCAGAGGAGTTGCCCCCCTGGTGGTCAGTAGAGAGAATGCAGCTTTAACACATGAATCATAGACTTCTATACAACCAGAGGAGTTGCCCCCCTGGTGGTCAGTAGAGAGAATGCAGTTTTAACACATGAAGCGTAGACTTCTATACAACCAGAGGAGTCGCCCCCCTGGTGGTCAGGAGAGAGAATGCAGCTTCAACACATGAAGCATAGACTTCTATACAACCAGAGGAGTCGCCCCCTGGTGGTCAGTAGAGAGAATGCAGCTTTAACACATGAAGCATAGACTTCTATACAACCAGAGGAGTCGCCCCCTGGTGGTCAGGAGAGAGAATGCAGCTTTAACACATGAAGCATAGACTTCTATACAACCAGAGGAGTCGCCCCCTGGTGGTCAGGAGAGAGAATGCAGCTTCAACACATGAAGCATAGACTTCTATACAACCAGAGGAGTCGCCCCCTGGTGGTCAGGAGAGAGAATGCAGCTTCAACACATGAAGCAATGGCTTCCCCTTTCTGTGTGCTCCTCAGCTGCAGCAGTGGGCACCACCCGGGCCCGCCCCGCTCCGCCCAGCCAGCCTGCAGAGCCGCCCCCCTCGGCCATCGCTCCCCAGTCTGCACTCAACCAGTCGCTGCAGCTGCAGCAGAACGGTAACGCAGCGTCTCTCCATGCGGGTCACACGTCAGAGGTTCGGTCCAGGCCCACATGCTCTAGTTGTGTTAGATCAGAGGTCCATGAGGGGGGCGGTTGTGTGTTGGGTTGGTTAATGACGATGATGTCACGCTCACAGCTGCGACGGAGTCAAAGGCTCTTTCAGTCTTTCGGCCTGTGACTCGTACACAGCGCTGCTTTTAGCTCTCAGGCTGTTGGAATAAGCGTGAATGTTTTGCTCCTGTCCAAAACCAACAAGGAATGTTTACTCGGCCTGAAATATTTCATCTCATTGTTGTCAAAAACTATTAACGAGTGGCACAATAAACATTAAGATGCTTTATTATAGTAAAAGTAGCGATGTGAGTAAAAAAGACTTGGCTACATGTAAAAGTCCTGCATTCATAACGCAGAGAAACACACAAAACCACACTTTAAGTGATGAGGGGGATTGTTTTTGGATAATTCAGTTTGTTAGTTGTGATTTATTTTGCTCTTTTATCTATTTATTTTTTTCCAGGACAAAAGAAATCCAGCTGCGTGAAGGAGATCGAGAAACTGCAGGAGAAACGAGAGAAGAGACGACTTCAGCAGCAAGAGCTCCGAGAGAAGAGGGCACAAGTGAGGAGCGCGCACACACACACACACACACACACACACACACACACACACACACACACGAGAAACAACAACCCCTCGAAAAAAAGATCAAACATCTGAGTTTGTGTTAAATATCCCAATTCTGAAGGTGGTTATTCATTTGCTTCAACATAAATACACAAATATGACTTTTTGGGAGTACGTTTCATTTGATGTTTTGTTTGTTGTTGTTTGTTTCAGGAGGTGGTCGTCAACTCACCAAACCATGAAATCATGTGTATGATCAGAGACTTCAGAGCCAGTCTGGACTACCGGCCTTTGACCAACAATGATCCGGTGAGCCGGACGTTTCCTCTCCAGCTATGAAACATTAGAGGAGAAGTGACGAGCTTAATCTTTAACCCCACTAGGCATTCAAATCTCATAACTTTATTTTACAGGATAAATGTGAAACTTTAAAGCCACTCGAGAGGAAACAAATCTGAATGTACATTTGATCTTTTACCTTTTTAAAGGTGCAGATCGAGGAGCACCGGATCTGTGTGTGCGTACGCGCACGGCCACTAAATAAAAAAGGTCAGCGTGTTCTTTTTTTTGACAGTCTTTGTAGCGAATGTTTCTGTACTTCAGTGACGTCTCTCTCTCTCTCTCGTTAGAGCTCGCCATGAAGGACCTGGACGTGACCACCGTCCCCAGTAAGGACGTGGTGATGGTCCACGAGCCCAAGCAGAAAGTGGACCTGACCCGCTACCTGGAGAACCAGACGTTTCGGTTCGACTACGCCTTCGACGAGAACTCCACCAACGAAATGATTTACAGGTGACGAAAAAAACACCAAAAGTCCTAAAAGATGAGAAATGACATATTGTGCGTTTTTAAATTGTTCCCTCCCTCTCTCAGGTTCACGGCTCAGCCGCTGGTGGAGACCATTTTCGAGCGAGGGATGGCGACCTGCTTCGCTTACGGACAAACTGGAAGTGGGAAAACGCACGTGAGCGCTTTGAGTCGTAACGCGAGAGGAGGAGTTACTGGTTTCAGGGTCTTAACTAAACTGGTTTCCCCTTCCAGACGATGGGAGGCGACTTTTCAGGGAAGACGCAGGTCTGCGCTAAAGGGGTCTACGCGCTCTCGGGTTAGTTCCTCCCACAATGCACCTCTCTGTCGGCGCTGCGTCTTGACTGAATTTCAAAGTGTCTTTTCATTTTATTTCCTCCCTCGTGCAGCCAGAGATGTTTTCGTCATGATGAAGAAGCCGAATTACAGGAAGTTGAATCTTCAAGTCTTTGCCACGTTCTTTGAGATTTACAGCGGGAAGGCAAGTAAACCGTGATTTAGTATTTAATTTATTTGATTAGAGGAGTTCGTGTTGCCTCTGAACCTTTTCAGGTTGCCTCTGACTCCTCTGGTTGAATAGAAATACTGGTGTTCAGGAGAGAAAATGTAGGTTTTAACACATGAAGCGCTGGCTTCTCTCTTCAGAACCGGAGGTTGTCGCTTTCAGAAAGTTAAATGCATCGTCATTCAGTCTTAAATTGTTCTTGTGTAGTTCCTATTTTAGTTTCATGTACCTCTAATGTACCTGTTCCCCTCCTCTGGGGATCAATAAAGGTTAATCTCGTATCCTCTCGTGTGAAAAGGTGTTCGATCTGCTGAACCGCAAAGCCAAGCTGCGCGTCCTGGAGGACGGGAAGCAGCAGGTGCAGGTGGTGGGGCTGCACGAGAAGGAGGTGAAGTGTACCGACGACGTCCTCAAGCTCATCGAGTTGGGAAACGGCTGCAGGTAGGAAACGGCTGCAGGTAGGAAACGGCTGCAGGTAGGGAAGTAGGAAACGGCTGCAGGTAGGAAACGGCTGCAGGTAGGGAAGTAGGAAACGGTTGCAGGTAGAGAAGTAGGAAACGGTTGCAGGTAGGAAAGTAGGAAATGGCTGTAGGTAGGAAAACGGCTGCAGGTAGGAAACGGCTGCAGGTAGGAAGCGGCTGCAGGTAGGAAGCGGCTGCATGTAGGAAATGGCTGCAGGTAGGAAATGGCTGCATGTAGGAAATGGCTGCAGGTAGGAAAGTAGGAAATGGCTGTAGGTAGGAAAACGGCTGCAGGTAGGAAACGGCTGCAGGTAGGAAACGGCTGCAGGTAGGAAGCGGCTGCAGGTAGGAAGCGGCTGCATGTAGGAAATGGCTGCATGTAGGAAATGGCTGCAGGTAGGAAAGTAGGAAATGGCTGTAGGTAGGAAAACGGCTGCAGGTAGGAAGCGGCTGCATGTAGGAAATGGCTGCAGGTAGGAAAGTAGGAAAACGGCTGCAGGTAGGGAAGTAGGAAACGGTTGCAGGTAGAGAAGTAGGAAACGGTTGCAGGTAGGAAAGTAGGAAATGGCTGTAGGTAGGAAAACGGCTGCAGGTAGGAAACGGCTGCAGGTAGGAAACGGCTGCAGGTAGGAAGCGGCTGCAGGTAGGAAGCGGCTGCATGTAGGAAATGGCTGCAGGTAGGAAATGGCTGCATGTAGGAAATGGCTGCAGGTAGGAAAGTAGGAAATGGCTGTAGGTAGGAAAACGGCTGCAGGTAGGAAACGGCTGCAGGTAGGAAACGGCTGCAGGTAGGAAGCGGCTGCAGGTAGGAAGCGGCTGCATGTAGGAAATGGCTGCATGTAGGAAATGGCTGCAGGTAGGAAAGTAGGAAATGGCTGTAGGTAGGAAAACGGCTGCAGGTAGGAAGCGGCTGCATGTAGGAAATGGCTGCAGGTAGGAAAGTAGGAAAACGGCTGCAGGTAGGAAAGTAGGAAATGGCTGTAGGTAGGAAACGGCTGCAGGTAGGAAACGGCTGCATGTAGGAAATGGCTGCAGGTAGGAAAATGGCTGCAGGTAGGAAACGGCTGCAGAAACGGCTGCAGGTAGGAAACGGCTGCATGTAGGAAATGGCTGCATGTAGGAAACGGCTGCAGGTAGGAAACGGCTGCATGTAGGAAAACGGCTGCAGGTAGGAAACGGACGTTTTTAAAAGTCGTCTTGACGAGCTTCCGTCTCCCTTCAGGACTTCCGGTCAGACCTCGGCCAACGCTCACTCTTCTCGGAGCCACGCCGTCTTCCAGATCCTCCTCCGCCGGCAGGGGAAGCTGCACGGGAAGTTCTCCCTCATCGACCTGGCGGGGAACGAGAGGGGAGCGGACACGTCCAGCGCCGACCGCCAGACCCGCCTCGAAGGAGCCGAGATCAACAAGAGCCTGCTGGCCCTAAAGGTCGTCTCCTCCTCCTCAGTAGAAATATATATATATATATATAAATATATATATATATATATATATATACCCACCCATTAGTCAGAGCGGTCAGCGTAGGGGGGGGGGGGGGGGGGGGCATCGGCGCATGGCATCGCTTTAACATCTGGGCAGATTAAAGACATTTAATAAAAATATGGGGAATTTCATCCAGGAAATGAACATATGTAAACTCAAGAAATTATAGATTATAGGGGCGTAACCTCAGGTTTTTGGGTACAATAAGGAAAACAAAGAAATGTAGAAAATGACTTTTGCTCGTTGGCCATAATTATTTCTTCTCAGTTAAGGCACTGATTTATTTATTATTGACAATATCCCACTGGGCTATAGTTAAATAATAAATAAATGCCAAGACACATAGTTACACCCCCCCCGAGTAGATAAACAGTATTTGGTTTGTCTGATAAAATAAATAACGTAAGTTAGATGCACATTCGTCTACACGGCACCAAAGAAACCAGGCGCTAGTTTCAAGTTTTCTTGATGAATATTCGACTTATTGTTTCAATAATAAAGTGCATTTAAAATGTGTTCTACACAACCACTCACTGTGTGTGTGTGTGTGTGTGTGTGTGTGTGTGTGTGTGTGTGTGTGTGTATGTGTGTGTGTGTGTGTGTGTGTGTGTGTGTGTGTGTGTGTGTGTGTGTGTGTGTGTGTGTGTGTGTGTGTGTCTGCAGGAGTGCATTCGAGCGCTCGGCAAGAACCGGCCTCACACTCCGTTTCGAGCCAGCAAGTTGACCCAAGTGCTGCGAGACTCCTTCATCGGAGAGAACTCCAGAACCTGCATGGTGAGCCGTGGCGTGTTATCTCTCCTCCTGTGGATGAATGAATGAATTTATTTTAAAAAAATGATCTCAATGTTTCCCCCCTGCAACAGATCGCCACCATCTCTCCTGGAATGGCGTCGTGCGATAACACTTTGAACACGCTGCGATACGCCAACAGGTAAAAACGATCTTCTCAAAGTGTTTTTTAAAGGACATTTAAAAGTGAGCGTTTGACCCACATGACCCGATGCTCTCCTGTTTCCAGAGTTAAGGAGTTTGGGATCAGTCCTTCTGACATCCCCTTCTCCCAGAGCGGAGGGAGTCGCTCGGAGCTCTCCCCTTCTTACGAGTACGATGGATTTTTATTTCCCATCACGTCTGTCGCCACCATGTTGTCATGTGACATTACCCGATAATTTACACCTTTTTTTTTTGCTTGCAGTCCACTCAGAAGTTTATTTCAGTCTCAGGATAATATTCCTTAGTGTCATGAAAAGACCAAAACCTACAATGAATGCATCCACTAACAAATCCAACGTGCACGGTCCTGCTGCCACTAACATTATGGGGATTCATCCGCCGCTGCAAATAGTCCCAAACAAATGCACCGTTACATTTGATGTGCAAAAACACTGCAGCACTTGGACCCCCCATGCTCATATATTTTAATATTTATACACTTCTAGAAAAATGCTGCATCCAAATAACCCTTTAAAAGATAATTATACAACTTTTAGTATTGATCCGTCTGTTTAATGACGGCCGCCACAATAAATTGAGTATATTAAGGATGATGATGCACATGAGCTCAAGGCCTAACGTCACTTCATCCCTACGTCAGTGGAACGGCTGCCTTTTTTATTATTTATTTGCATTAACAGTTTTCTCCACCTTTCAGTATTTGTTGAACCGCTTTATTTCTCCTCAACCTGTGTGTGTGTGTGTGTGTGTGTGTGTGTGTGTGTGTGTGTGTGTGTGTGTGTGCACCCTGCATGCAGCTCCACTTTGCTACCAAACCTCAGCCGTCGTTTGCAATCGTCCCGTTTTTATTTTTTTTTACTTTTAAGGGCGAAGGAGCTGACGGTGGAACCTGAGGGGGCGGGCGACGTCTGCCAGGGGGGACACGTGGACCAGCTGGACCTGCTGGAGGACCAGTGGGCGGTCGGGAGTTCTCCTCAGAGAGACGACCTGAAGCTGCTCTGCGAACGCAACGTAAGACGCTCTCGTTAGTTTTTTCCGGGTCTCCAAACACGCAGACGCGTTATTAAAAAAACAACATGGCCGCCCGCGCTCTCTGCAGGTGGAGGAGGTTTCCCCGCAGCTCTTCACTTTCCACGAAGCCGTCTCCCAGCTGGTGGAGATGGAGGAGGAGATCCTGGAGGACCACAGGGACGTTTTCCAGGTACGGTGTGTGTGAAGAGTATTTAATTTAAATCCTGGAGCAAGATTCAATAAATGTATATTATTATTATTATTATTATTATAACTTCATGATTTCTGTGTTTAAACCTGTCCTTCCAGGAGTCGATCCGCTGGCTGGAAGACGAGAAGGTGCTCATGGAGATGACGGAGGCGGTGGACTACGACGTTGAGTTCTTTGCAACCCAACTAGAACAGATCCTGGACCAGAAGATCCGGATCCTCACGGAGCTGGGAGGTAAAGATCACAAGGGACGAAGCTCCTTTCAGAGACTTTAAGTTACTGTGAGGAACTTTTATCTGGTTCTGAACCAGTCTCTGTTTAGTCCTGGTCCTCTACAGACCTCCATCAGTAAACGAGACCATCAGAGAGAAGATGGTCTGTTTCTAAAGAGTTCTTCTTATTGCTTATTGGTCGTTGGAGGGAAGGGGGGGCACGGGAACCAGAACCAGGACTGAGAGGGCCAGACTGTCAGACCCCGCTGCAGTAAAATGAGATATTTTCTAAAGGGAGTCTGGTGCTCAGAGACACTACCACTTTAGTCCACAGGGGGCGCCAGAACCAACACTACCACTTTAGTCCACAGGGGGCGCCAGAACCAACACTACCACTTTAGTCCACAGGGGGCGCCAGAACCAACACTACCACTTTAGTCCACAGGGGGCGCCAGAACCAACACTACCACTTTAGTCCACAAGGGGCGCCAGAACCAACACTACCACTTTAGTCCACAAGGGGCGCCAGAACCAACACAGAATGAAAGTTCCTTGTAGTTTAAGTGCAGTAGTTGTAAATGTTCTTGTTTACGGTCCACCTCTGGTAACCTGTGCTGTTGTTCCGTCTTCTTTCAGCTAAAGTCAAGTCTTTCCGTTCTACACTCATGGAAGAGGAGCAAGCTAGCAAGCTGATTAACCCGATGACGCCTCATGCACTATTATAGACACACATAATAAATAAATATATTTATTTCCCTGTAATGTTGACGAAGGCCGGCCTGCCGCTGAGGAGGTCAAGAGCCGATGATGCCCAGCTGTGATTCTTTTGACTTCCTGTCTTCTGTGAGTTTGGTCCCTCTTTGCTGTACAGTCACTTCCCATCATGCATCTGTCCATCTGTAAAACCAAAGAGCAGACCGACTTTGCTCTCCCATCCTCCTGTGAGGTGTTTACAAGGTTTTGTATGTGTGATAAGTCATCATAATAAATAAATAAAAGTTGAATAATTGTTTTGAATACATTTGTATAGTCAAATCATTGCTTATCGTCACTTTTTGGCCAATTTGGTGGATTATATTTCTGATCGCCGCCCTCGTTTGATTTGTCAACAGTTTGTGTGTTTTTAGAGTTAAAGGTGATGATATTCATATATATATAGATATAGATATAGATATATATATAGATATATATATATATATATATATATATATTCAAGTTCGTAAATTGTAACGTGCACAATTGCAGGGAAAATCAAAGATGTTGATAAAATTAAGGAAAACATTATAAAAAATATACATAAAATACATAGAATTACATTTACAGTATATACATTTTCAACCTAGTTCAACATAAAACTAGATCTGCCCAGTCAGTTAATCGGCCTTTTTGGTCTTAGATGATTAGTCATGTTTTTAATGCTTTTTAATGCCGATGACTCTGGTAAACACAAGATTTGAAGTGTTACTTTAGCTTGATTCTTTTATAAATCTGTCGACTAATCTATAAGACGTTAAAAATGTAAATATATCTCAAATTTGACACCAGTGGAGGTCACAATCCAGTATTCCTTGATACATTTGAGTAAAATCACACGTACACGTGTCGAGTTACCGTCCAATTGTATTTATTCCACAGAACAGACAATGGGAGGGAGAGCCGGGGCGGGCAGAGGTCAAAGGTCGGCCCGATCTGCCCGAACACACATGAAACAGGAGCCATCAGAACCGACAGTCTGAATCCTGGCGTTGTTAATGTACACAAGGTGCTTTCATCATCGCCACGAATGAAAGGAACATTTTCTGACCAAGTAAAAAAACAAAAAAACTGACAGCCATCTGTATTCTGGTGCTAACAAATTAATAACACTTTATTTTATTAAGCCCCCGCTTTAGCATTTAGGAGTTTATTGTAACTTAATGGTTTATAACACGTAATGTTTTGGAAGTTGTAAACAGTTACACAGATATGACTATAGCCCATCCTATGAAACATGTATAAATGCTTAACAAGTTGTAATCATATGTGAATAAATATGACTTATAAAGCATTTAATAACTGTTTGTGTACATTTACAGGCAGGTTTAATATTGTTTATAAATGTATTTTAAAACCCATGGAGGCATATATGATAACTATGTTTTATGAAGGATTGATTATTATCCAATTATGGATGCTTTATACTGCAGGGAGAGTTTAAGTTGTATTAAATAACATAGTTTTATGCATTATAAATGTGTTAATAAACAGTTATTAAGTGTTTATGATGTAAATGTTAAGTAACAGGGTGAGCACGTCAAACCCAAATCTAAAACCTGGTATATATCCAAAATATATCTGAATTATTGCCACCATATATTTTGACACTTTATTATACTGCATGTCACAGAACTAAAGTTATATAATGTTTGTCTTATTTCAGCTGTGCTGAAGACAAGTGTGGATTTATAAATAGATTTAGATCTTATTAATAAGGCACCCATTATACATTATTTATAGGTTGTGAGTTATGGCTTTATTAATGGTTGATAAATAATTTGATATCAAATACCTTTTTGTTTTGGTGTTCATCCTTATCTTCTAATATTGGTCTTTTGATACGTCTGCAGATATTAATGTTAATATGTGATCAATAAAGCTTATTTAATCAAGTCTGCAGCTGTATGTGATGTTAATAAATAGATTTTTTTTTTTTTTTTTTTACAACCTGACAAACATTTATTCTTGTCTCTTAAATAAACTATGAAGCATATTAAATAATTTATTAAAGGAAAATTAAAATATTTAAAAATGTAGCTTAGCTTAAAGCATGGAAACGGGGAACCGGCCTCTAAAGCTCATTAATGAACATATATAATGTCTTTAGCCTCTAAAGCTCATTAATGAACATATATAATGTCTTTAGTCTCTAAAGCTCATTAATGAACATATATAATGTCTTTAGTCTCTAAAGCTCATTAATAAATATATATAACCTCTTTAATCAGTTAAAAAACTCAATATATGTGCAGAACTATATATACATCTTGGACAGGGACCTTGTCAGACCCCCGGGCTGTTCTCTCCTGCTCCCAGTCTTTGTGCTAAGCTAAGCTAAGCTAAGCGGTTCACGATCTTCTCTTCTTAGCATGACAGAGGATTACATTTCCCAAAAGAGGTCAAACTATTCCTTTAACCATTAATAAAGCAGTTAGTTCAGACGTGTTACCTCTTCTTAAGAGGGTGCTTTACTAGGAAGAAATAACTTCTGGAGTATCCAAAATGTGGCAATAATTGTTATATTCTCACATATAAATCGGCCGAATCTCTCGATATATATATTTCTTTAAACGGTGACGACATAGCGGGTTTACGTAGCTCCAATCTGACCGGATGACATGCAGCAGCTCGTTAAATGGAGCCGCTTCGTTGAACTTCAACGGTTCTGCAAAAACACTCCAGGTTTTAAAAATAGGAACGGCGAGTCCTATAAAAATGCTCCGCGGTCGACTTGAAGAGATACAAATAGTTTCACAAGGTGTGAAACACAACTGCAGGTGGTGTGTGTGTGTGTGTGTGTGTGTGTGAAGCGTTGTATTGTGGTACATTGAGCCCCTGCTGTGACTCGAACAATAATATTGCACTAGTAAAAAAAAAAAAAACGTGTTAAATAGTGACAAATAAAATGCTACATTATTATTATTTTTTTCTTCAAATATATTTCACCTGAAATTTCCAGCGTGACATTACGATCTTTAGGTAAATAAATAATTCTCAACCATATATAAGTCCTACATATACATCTTTACAGTATGTACACCGACAGCCTCGCGATCCGAAGGGGCAGACATTCAACTCGGCAGCCGAAACGGCAACAAACAAAAAAAGTGTGTGTGAACAATATGTGTGTGTCTGTGTGTGTGTGTGGCCAAAAAAACCAAACAACTGGCACCCAACGCACAACAGAAACCTTCAATAAAGTAGCTCATTGTCAACAATTACAGCAACATGCTCGACCTCTGCTCTCCGTTCTTAAAAACATCTTTTTGTTAAAGCCACAGATATTTCTCAGACATTCGATTCAAACTGTGCCCAAAAATCATCAAAAGTCGGTACACTTCGCCTCTTCTTACTAAATTAATGAATGGTTGGGTACACGGTCTAAATCAGGGGTTTTCAAAACACACACACAGCTCAAGGAGGCTATGAAGTTACTTTAAAACATTAAGTGTCCAATTGCCACCATGAGTCCTCCTCCTTCTCAGTCACAACTCAGTCAAATCTTAACACCCAGACATGAAACACACACATACGTTTAGATTAAATGTGACTTTAGGGAAATCGTCTAAAGGGAATCAGCGTCTCGGAAAAACGTCCACAAATCTGCTTAGAAACCAAATAAAACGTCACGTTTCTTTTTAGTGTTCTTCAGCATCGAAGTGATCCGGTGACGGTGGTCTGTACGTTCCACGGGCACAATGCAGACAGGAAGTGCTAATAGCTTATTCGGCATATTTTAAATTGCCAAAATGTATACATAATAAATAATGGGGGCTCAAGTTGTCGCCTACAGCATAACTCACTAAATCCTGTTTATCCTCCAAACAGAAGTAAAACAAAGACTAGTAACAGGAGGAAGGAGGTGTCACGCTTTGAAAACCCCTGGTCTCAATACTCTCCTCTAGAACCGCTGACCGTTTGGCACATTTACCTCCATCACGTCCACATCCTGACACGCTGCATGTGTGCGTACCTGCACACGCTGCATGTGTGCGCACCTGCTGCATGTGTGGGTACCTGCACACTGCATGTGTGCGTACCTGCACACGCAGCATGTGTGCGTACCTGCACACGCAGCATGTGTGGGTACCTGCACACGCTGCATGTGTGCATACCTGCACAAGCTGCATGTGTGCGTACCTGCACACGCAGCATGTGCCTGCATACGCAGCACACGCTGCATGTGTGCGTACCTGCACACGCAGCATGTGCCTGCATACGCAGCACACGCTGCATGTGTGCGTACCTGCACCTGCTGCACGTGTGCGTACCTGCACCTGCTGCACGTGTGCGTACCTGCACCTGCTGCACGTGTGCGTACCTGCACCTGCTGCATGTGTGCGTACCTGCACCTGCTGCACGTGTGCGTACCTGCACCTGCTGCACGTGTGGGTACCTGCACCTGCTGCACGTGTGCGTACCTGCACCTGCTGCACGTGTGCGTACCTGCACCTGCTGCACGTGTGGGTACCTGCACACGCTGCACGTGTGCGTACCTGCACCTGCTGCATGTGTGCGTACCTGCACCTGCTGCACGTGTGCGTACCTGCACCTGCTGCACACGCAGCATGTGTGCGTACCTGCACACGCTGCATGTGTGCGTACCTGCTGCACGTGTGGGTACCTGCACACGCTGCATGTGTGCGTACCTGCTGCACGTGTGCGTACCTGCAGCACGTGTGCGTACCTGCACATGCAGCAGGTACGCACACATGCAGCAGGTACGCACATATGCAGCGTGTGTAGGTACCCACACATGCTGCGTGTGCGTACCTGCACATGCAGCACCGCGGAGGCGTCTCAATGTAGCAACGTGAGATGGTAAAACTACAGGATATTTCCACCGTAAAAAACTAGTGCAAAAAAAACCAATGAGGTTACACAGTTGATCAACTACAGTATTTTGGAGAATTATTTTGGCTTTTTCGTGGCGGGTTGAAGACGTTCGCCGAGCTCACGGAGAGCCGGACGCTCCCCCTTTGCGGTGCGACGGCCGGCCTTAAAACGACAGCGGAGTGAAATGAAGTGAGGAAGAAACCGCTCCGCACGTCCTGAAGCTTTCACGGAGGTTCGAGTCCGACAGTCGGATTCACCGCGAGACGAGTGAAACTCTTTTTGCTTGCTGAAATCTTTTCTCCCGTTCGTACGGGGAGGAAACCGGGCCCACTTTCCTGTGCATCTTCAGCCAGACTATAATAAGACTGCGGATTACGTTTTCACGCTGGGTTTTCAAGGAGGAAGTACAGATGCGCGTGATTAGCGTGACAATAATATATAATTTTGAGGTTTACGAAAACACAAGAGGCCAGTGGAAGCATATATAATAAACAAAAATAAAATGGGGACCACGGATGGAGCCTTGGGGGACACCGGAAACCGGACGGGAATCCGTCCAATGTGTTGTTTTGGTCTGATTTCATTCTAAAAATTGAGTAAATATATACACTTATTTGACAGCTGAAACTCTACAGGAGGAATGACGACAGCAAGCCACCAGTTTCACTCTTCATTCGGGCACTTGACTTTAGTTTTAAGACAGACGTTGAACAAGAAGATGTGAGGCGTCTTCTTCTTCTTCTTCTACGTCCTCTTTGTATGAAAATATACAGTTCAGTGGACAGAAGCAGCAGCGTGACGTTTGCTCTCATGAGGGAACCAGTGATGTTCTCCACATCATGAACATCGACGCTGAATCACTTCCACTTCCCATTCTTCAGTCCGTTTTTTGGTAAAAAATACTGAAAGATGTTCAGGTCTGTGTGAGTGGAACGCTACGTGGAAACACCGCCGCCTCCTCCTCCTCAACAGAGTCCAACCCCCGAACATGAAACACCACATTTATCCTCCATCCGTCCAAAAGAGAGGAAAAAAAAAGGTCGGGGAACGCCACACGAGTGTGTCCCAGCAGCAGCAGCAGCCAGCAGCAGCACGTGTGGGGAACAGGACACCGCCAACAGGTGGATCAGAGGTATTGCAAGCAGATGAATATATAAAGGGATTGTTGCTGTGGACTGTACAGAGTCTCAGTTGTTGCTGCGTGCCCCCGTTTGTCTGCTGTCTGCTGTCTGCTTCGCCCCGTGGAACAAGTGTGTTGTTGGATATTAAGGCCTTGGACTGAAAAGAGTCTCACACAAACCGTGGGATGGAAACTGGCCTCTGGGTTTTAAAGACATGGAGCATATCAGTGAGGAACAAAGTGGTTCTGTGACTAAGACGAGAAGTACTTTCAATATATTTCATGACGATGTTTGAGAGTATCGGTTGACTCAAACTACACAAAAAAAAGAGACACATTTTCTCACTTACAGTTTTGGTTTTATGTGTTGTGTGTGACTGTCAACATGCGTATGTTTGGCAGGTATAATGTTTACCATGTTTACCATCTAGGTGTAGCTTGCTAACATTTGCTAATTAACATTTGAGGCTGATGGTTATGTAATTAGTTCAGCAGGAGGTATTGGACAAATTAAAATAGTACATGTACATTTTTACCCGAAAACCACAACGGTCCACCTGGTGGCGCTGTGGGAACAGTCTGTGGATCGCCAAAGTCAGTAGGATTCATCAACTGGGAATCACGAACGTCTGTACAAAAAGTTGTGCTAATCCATCCGGTAGATGTTGAGAATATTTAAGGGGAGGACTCGTCCTCTGGACACCGTGAATATCTGTTCCAAACGTCACGGCGATCCATCAGCTAGTCGTGAAAATATTTCACATGAAACCCCCCCCCCCCAAAAAAAAATGTCGATCTCACGTCGGGTGCTACAAGAAAAAGCTGGGGGGGGAGGGGGGGTGGGGGGACACGAGAGAATAAAAAGACACCGGACGTCATCGTTTGGAGACGACGGATCTTTCTACGCAATTTTCATGGAAATCCACCCAAAGAGACCAAAGAGATCGGAGCTAAAAGTTCAACGTGTCCTTCGTCACGCTGCCCTCTCTAGATTATTGATCTCTGACTAACAAACCCCGACACTTCCTGAATGGATAGAAACCACAAGAGGTAAGTGAGAAAACATGTCTGGTGAGTACTTTGGATGAACCGACTGAACTTACTTATTGCCAGTCCTTTTCTGGTGTTTGTCCTGAGCTCATGAGAGTGTGAACGCCTGGACAGTGTGTTGTTTACGTGTGTTTGAAAAGGAAGTGGTGGTGTGGAGGGGTTGGGATCCCGTTACACGAGATTAGTTTAAGGCTTACAATATTTCATTTAATCCTTCCTTGTCATTTTCTCACATTAGTTGTTGTCCTATAAAAGTCGTACTGTAAAAGACTCATGCTACAGAATTGTCTTTTGTTGGCTGGATCCCACGTGGCCTGACGAGTCCACTCCCCCTGGACCGATCCCTCTCCATCCCACCAAGAGGGTTCATTCTAAAACCCAGACCTATCCCTAAACTTTCTAAAATACAAACCCTGCACTCACTTCCTCCTCTCTGCGTCCAGTCCAGAGATCATGGTGGCTCAGGCCCGGGTCCTTTAACCCCCACAGATCTGCTTTGGACCTTATTTGGGGCCCAGTAACCCTGCGCTGCCCTCCTTGGTGCTCCCGCTGCGACCCCAGCACCCTGCAGCGATGCTCATGCTCCTCTGGGTCGCCGGCCCGACCCCGCGGTCCCGCTCCACCTCGCACTGGCTCTGGGTCCGCTCGGTCCGGCCCGGCTGGCTGGGGGAGGGGGAGGTCGCCCCCGCCCCTCCGGGCTGCTGAGAGGAGATGGTGCGAAAGATGTGATTGCGCTTGCGGAGGAATTCTCCTCCGGCCGCGCCGAGCCCGAAGCTGCTCTTGCGGAGGACCATGCGGGTGCTGGCGGACTTGGCAGGCCTGGACCTCTGGATGTACTCCAGCTGGGACAGGTGGGCGGCATAACCATCGGCGATGAACTGGAGGAGACGTCAAGTCAATCAGAGTGGGTTCACTAACCTGTGCGGACCTGTTCTACGCCCACTGAGAACAGTTGTGATTACTGCTCTCATTACTTTTTTTTTCTAAATATTTTACATTAATTACACATCAGCTGAAAAAATAGTAACAGTTTGAGCTATAATTATCTAATATTACACAAAAAAAGGCCCCCAGTCGTATTTTCTTTCTGTTCATTTCAAATGTAAAATGTTTTCCGGTTCTTATCCATCTGTTGAAATTCTTTAAATACCACAAATATATATATTTTTAAATGTGCAGCCCTTCATCTGTACAAACTAGCTACTTATGCTACATAGTCTGCATTAAATGTGCGATACAAATAAAGATTATTATCATCATATAAATACAAACGTGTGTGTCAAATCTTAAGTTTCTTTTTCTTCTCCCATTAATTATCTCACGACCCCTCCTCAGATTTACCTGGTGACCTCTTGGAGGGGCCAGACCCCTATGTTGGGACCCACTGGACTAAACTAGCTCCACCTGGAACAGCAGCAGCTCTAACGCCGATGTTTTTTTTTACATCGTTATGAGATTTAAAGTGCAATCTATATATCTAATATATCTATATCTCCATCAGGAGTTATTACCTGACACTGGTGCTGCAGCTTCTTCGTGGACCTTCCCACGATGTAGATGTGTGAGGGCGGCAGGCCGATGGACGAGTACACGGAGATGTCCTTGGTGGAGCCGTAGGCGGCAAAGATCCTCATCTGGGCCTGATCAAAGAGGGGAGGTCGGGGCGTTAAGAGACCTCAGGGATGTTATCGGAGATACCGCTGGCCTCAAACTCACGGCTCACCTCGTTAATGAGGCTCTTGAGGAAGTTGGCCTTGTGGCGGAGCGGGTCGTGAACCAGCCCGTCGCAGAAGGACACGACGCCGTGGGGGAAGTTGTGCTGAGAGAGCCAGGCCACCACGCGCTGCTTCTGCATGTCAGGACGGCCCGTTACGTAGACTATCAAGTAGCCCAGGTCCTGCCAGTATCTGAGGAAAACAACAACAACATCAACATCAATGGATACTGAAGGAAACGCTCTGCTAAATGCTCCACTCTCGCTGTGTTTTAGGTCGTGAACTCTGTGTTTTAGAGACCAAAAGAGTCAAATGAGCTTGAAGAGAACTGCAGAGCTGAGGATCCATCATCGTTATGAGCAACACCTCCTACCGAATAAATCCTAATTTAATCCATCGTTCTGTGAAGTGACTTTTGAAACAAATAAATATATGAACGAAGGACATGGACATGTGCATTTAAATGAGAGGTGTAGCATCCCTTTTTTTTTTTTTCAAGGTTTAGCTGTATCGTCATTATACACAATGAAATATGTATAAACAAATATTCAAACATTATAAATTAGGATAGAATGGGCATATCAAGCATAAAGATAGCACTAAAAAAATAAAAATAAAAAGGAAAACATCTTATATTTACAATACGATATAACGATATATACACACACTGTATAAGTGTGTTATGAATTGTTATTTAAAGGATTTGAAGTACTTTATTTGTTCTGCTCTTTTGTTTGTTTATTTTTGTTTGACAGGTGTCAGATGTTTCACATTACACTAAACTAAACTATATGTTTATATACACAGACAAATATGTACAATATCTGTTTAGTATGCAAGTAAAACGTGCTTCGGTACAACCGACATAGAGCAACGTATGAGGGCATTTTACTGTATAATAAATGCCCCTGGAAAACGTATCTATCTATCTATCTATCTATCTATATATATGTATATACAGCAGAATAAATGTGTCCGATGCCTACCTCACCACATCCACAGCTCCAGCTCGAACCTTTGGGTCGCTCCCCATTATCGACACGCTGGCAGCAAACGACCCGTCGATGCTGAAGACAACGAACTCCGTTCCTCGCGGTACGATCGAGAGATAGCTGTCTGCCACCGTGTGGTCGCCCCTGGGATGGGAAGAAGTTATTATGAGGAGATACGTACTTTTTTTAATATGTATTTTGCATTAAATAGAAATTACTTTGCATACCTGACCACCATTTTGACAGGGTAGACCCCGATACCCAGCTTTTTGCTCTCAGGGATGAGATAAGACACCCGCCCGCTGCTGTTGGTGAGCTCCGTGTGGAAGAACACCCACTCTCCAGAGGGAGGCTGCGTCATGATGTGGATGTCGACCTGCGGGGAAATACACCGTTTCAAAACACCGTTTTCCCCTCAAAATGACACCATTGTATACACTCGTCTGTTTTACGTGGCGCGCACCTTCTCTCCGGTGAGGGTGACCATGTCCAGGGGTCCGTACATGAAGCGTCCCGTCACCATCTGGGCGCCGTCCTCCGTGAACACGGCGTCGTTCACTCGGTGGTTCGCCGTCACGTTCTGACACACACACGGACGAATAACGAAACATCAGGATACGAACCTCCCCGCCCCCTTTGCGTTGTCATGGTAACATTCACTCCCGATTAGTTTTAAAGGTGGCGTCTACTCTCACTCCTACAGCTTCGGTTTGATTCCTATATTGCCGCATGAAAATCCAGAACTGACACAAAAAAGCCGACGCTACGCTGTGATTGGCCAGTCTGCGTTTTAAGGGACGGGACTTAGCGAAGGGTTGGTCAAGTTAGTGAAGCAAAAAGTACAATGTTTTAAATTGTTTAGTATAAAGTATGTAAATATTGTATTTAAGTATCCACCAACTGCAAAGGAAGACTGGAGACACTTCTTCTTTAGTAAAAGCTTTGTCCTTGAACTAGAGGTGGAAATAAAACATAATTTATTGAGTTTAAAGACTCTTTTTAACCACTATGAAGATATAATAAGCTGATGATGTAACGGTCTTACCCTGATTTTAACATGAGTCCTCTTGCGGAGCCACTTCTCTCGAGGTTTGGACGGAGTGAATTCAGAGACTTCTTTGCCATCCAGCTCCAAAATACTGGAGTTCTCATGTCTCATCACCTGGGGAAGATTGTTTATTGTTGTTAGATCGTCAAAAAGCGAAAGAAAAGCTAATATGATGCTGCAAGGTTTAGATTTAGAGCTAAAGTTGGCATTCAATGAAAATAAGCACTTAACATTTTTATTTTTGTTGCTAAACATAGTTCAGCTGAGGCTGACGGGCAAGTATCTGTAATAAAAAAATATTTTTGAGCTGATAATGGTGTTCGATGAAAAGTCAAAAGCTTTCAACAAATGAACCAAATCTCAAGGCAATTGGTCCAATAGTTATTATTCAAGCTATTTTATTAGAGAGGAAAAAAATCAAGTGGGATTCATTCAATTTCATTGCGAGCGAATCCAATACTTTCTATTAAGAAGATGTAATAATAACCTGTCTGAGTAAGAAGGAGACGACGTCTGTCGACTCCCAGTAGGAGGCGTGGAAGAGGTGAGGCAGAGCCACCGTGGGGAACGCCGTCAGGGCGTCGGGGCAGTACAGGGCGTAGTCCATCCTCTTGCTGCCCCACCACCGGGAAGCAACTGCAGTCGGGAGGGTAGGGGGGGGGAGGGGGAGTTTAGGAATCGGTGCATCCGGTACACATCGATCTTTGTTTGTGTGGTGTGCACCACTCCACGTCTACATTCTGCTCGTGAACGGTTGTTATCATAAACTGGAGGAAGTTAGAGGGTTTCAAGCGTTTCACGAGGAGACACTAGACTGCAAACTATGAATTAAAAAAAACGCACAACGAAGACGTTTTGAAAACGCAAAAACTCGCAAGAAAACAACCGCTCAGACTCTGTTAGAGCCTCGTCGGCGTCTGGCGGTTTTGCAAGAGAGAACATCGAAGTGGTTCTCAAGAAACTGAGCGTGGGTCTCGTTTGGTGGGTTTTTTTTTTGGGGGGGGGGGGGGGGGGGGGAAACAGGACTACTGAGGAGGACTATCTGAGAGAGGAGGACGCCAGAGGAGGAAGGGAAGAGCACGGGGGAACGAGGATGGAGTTCAGCGTCCTTCCCTTTCGCGTCGTCTCACTACAGCTCCCAGGGTACCTTGCTCTACGTTCTTCAGCAGCCTGGGCGACGGGGGGGCCGAGCTGAAGTCTGTGATGTCAGACGAGACATTGGTGAGATCGGAGGTCAAGTCAGAGCTAACGTCCGAGCCCGGCTCAGACTCCACGCCGCTGCGTTTGGGGAACACCCGGCGGATTGTCTTTAGTGAGCGCAGGGACGAGCTCCGAGAGGCAAACCTATTGTAGGGCAGAGCCAGCTGGGACAGCAGGCCGGGCCTTTTCGTGAGGCCGGCTGCACGTTTCGGAGGGAGGAAACACGAGAACGTCAGCATGCAAACTGTCAGCTCGTGGACCAAAAACTTGGGTCACACACACACACACACACACGCACACACACACACAGAGGCGCGGGAGGTCAGAAGGTCAACTCACTCGTGGCGATGTTGGAGGCGGTGTAAGAGTCAGCCAAGCCGGACACCTGGCTGGCCAGGCTGGCCTCGCTGGCCCTGCGGTTGCAGCGAAGGTGAGGGAGCCCCGGTGAGGTGGGCGATGGGAACTGGCCGTCCACGAAAATGTTCGAGTGCAGAGAATCCGCTGCAGAGAGAGAGAAGAGAGGAGTTAAGAGTCGTTCATTGAGATGAGATGGAACAAGAAATAGTCCAGGAAGAAAAGAAAATACCCTTTGGTCCGGTTTAAATGTACCTTTAAAAAAAAAAAAAAATCACTTTGCAAAAACACACACACCTTTCTTGTCAAGGTCGTGAGCCCCCCAAAAAAACGTGCGGCCTATTAATCACCACCTTTATCACAAAGACACACCCCTGAGTCTAAAGCTGATGAGCAGCCACTTTGCTAATGTATTAAGGTCAAACTTCAGTAGGAGGGCGGTGAACAGCAAAGCATTTGGCAGAAGCTACAACAAAGTCAGGTTGTAAACAAGTCAACAGTTTATGTGGAAGTAAAACCCAACGTTGTGAGAGCATCAATTACGCCAAATAGCACCGGAACATAGTGTTTGCACTAAAGTACATTCGGTCCATTGTGATGAACCACACACTGTTAAACACTATTTTTTACTGCTGGCCTTGGTTTTCTCTTTCTAATAAGGCTAACGGGACAATTTGTTCAAACTAAAGTGGATTAGCATAACAAGGAGAGGAAAAGCTAGCAAGAAAATCCACCTACCGGCAACTTTAAAGCTCATTAATTAATATTGTTTATCTTGTTTGTTGAACTATTTCTTCAGTCCAGGGAGCCAATAGGTCTAGATATAAACCTCCAACTTAAAAACTGAATAATATATTCTGAATAATTTAGCCACATTTCAAAGACTGCAGCAAAAAACAAACAAAGGAGGAACCGAGGGATAAAAGAATACACACTGTCCGTGTGGAGCTGCCAGTTGAGGACAGGCACGGGGATGGAGGTCTCGTTCACGGTGCTGTCCTGGTAGCGGTGGGAAATGACACCAACGGACTCCATCAGCAGCTGCGGGTTACTCTGCACCGTCTCGACTAGGAAGCCGAGTAGAGGGAGGACGAAAGAGACACAAAAGACTCGTCACCGTGTGGGAAATAGTGAAGCGGTGAAATTCCTCACGTACGTCTTGTTTTCTATGGACTCACCCAAGAGTGCCGAGTGTCCGTCGCCCAGAGGGAAGCGCTGGTAACGAGGGACGCTGAAGGGAGGCAGCAGGTGGAACCGCTTGTCCAGGAGAGGCTCGAGGCGCGAGGCCGACGGGTCGGCCGGATGAAACAGGTTGTAGACCTGCTGACAGGCCGGACGCAGGGCGGACACTGGAGAGGGGGAAGAAGTGCACGGAGAGATTTATATATGAAACGAGTTATCGAGAGTAAACTAACCCGCTTTTATTTATCTCAAGTCTGTTGCACCGAGCAGTGGTGTCACGGTGCGCCCCGGAGTACACTTCTACCTCGCTAAGGTGAGAGACAAGACGCTCAGCTGCTGTTGACTCTGTGTTTCAAGGATTAGGTTCAACTGGTTTTGCTTTAGTCTCGACAAGAAGATCGATATCACTCTCACATCTTTACGTTAAATATGAAATAACAGCCAGAAGACGGTTAGCTTAGCATAAAGACAGGAAACAAGGGGGAAACCGCTAGCCGACCAAAAAAATCAAAACCGTGAGAAAAGTAAGAAACAAAAAGAGAAACAATAAACAGCTCTGAGATCAGAAACATGACCTTTGACCCTTGACACCTGCCTTTGCGGCTGCTGGAGTATCTCACGAAGGGAAAAGAATGTGCAAATAACCACATCCTGCTCATCTGGCAAAAGGGAAAACATCGGTTTATAAACCTCCTTAGTCCGATACACGAGGAACATCGTCATGAACCAAACTAAAACTGAAAAAGGTGCGACGGGAAGAGGAGCAAACCTTCCTCACCATCTAACGAGGGCACCACAGTCTTCCTCAGCGCCAGCACCAGCCCCAGGGGGGAGCCGAACATGAAGAAGTCCGTCACCTCGAAGTCAAACTTCCCCAAAGAGCCGCCTTCCAGCATCGTGCTGCCGCTGGAGCGCCGCGAGCCGGGCTCCAGCACGCTGGAGTGAAGGCTGAACATAATAATTGACGACTTAGTTTTTTCGTTACTACAACAAAAATATAAAAGGAAAAGTTTACAAGGATTTGTTGAATTGACTTAAATTCCTCAGAAACATAACATAAACGTGGTTTAATGACGTAATGGTTCTGCTGGATCTTTGAACTTACATGTTTCCAATAAAGAAAGAGAACTTGAACACGGATGTAGATGTAACTTTAAGGTTAATTTCAGCTGCTTCTTGCTGCACATTACAATGTGTTTGATGAATAGCGTGAATGTGTGTGGATGTGTGGGATCTTGATAAACAATAAACTTTGTGTTGCTATTAAAAAGGAATGAGTTGAAGGGTCAAGCGTTTTAATCTTGTGGATGGTTGCAGCCTCTGAATGAGCTGTAATAATGATGCTGATGCTCGGTGAGCAGGAACAACAGAAGAGTCAGTGTGTTGCCTCAAAATGCTAAGAAAACAGACTGAACAATCTTCTGGTTTATTTTAAACTAACATAATATATTATTAAAACTAATGTAAACGTCTGTGGGAGAGTTTGCACCTGGACAGGAAGGCCTGGTGGTGTTTGATGGTGTCCAGCTCGTACGTGGAGGAGTCGCTGCGCTTGCGTGGAAGTTGTCTCTTGGGGTCGTCGGGCCCCGAGCAGCGGGGGATGTCGATGTTGCTGCGGCTGAGATGGCGGCTTCCCTCGAGGGACGGCGAGCAAGGCGAGACGCTGTTTATGACGATACCCGGCGAGAGGAGGTCCGTGTCCTGGGGAGACGGAGACGGGAAGATCCCGACAACTCTTGGACCGGTTTCACCGTGAAAAATAAAAGTGGAATCGGAACGGTCAGAGAGCTCGTTACCTGTACACTGATGGCGCTGCCCCGTCTGCTGCTGTTCTGGCTTTCTGACACCGTCACCGAGCTGCTGCACAGGGCGTCAAACCCCAGGATTCCCCCCACGCAGTCCCCGATAACACACACCTGCGTCACGGGCACAAACACACAAACACACGTGAACACGCTTCATAACCAAAACCTCCGAGGAGAAGATACGAACCTCCGGGGTTTACACACTGACCTGGCCGTTAAAAGACGCTCCCTCGGGAGACTTGACGAAGTCGCTGTACACCTGATTGGCTCGTAAGATGACTGTTGCAACGGCGTCTTGGTACTGGGGCGCGGAGGTAGCCAAGAGAGGCAGCGCCGCCAGCGGGATGTGGTCCTGACTGCTGGACAGGCAGCCCTCGTCGTAGCTATAAGGGCTGAGACTGCAGAGCAGAGAGGAGGCGTCGTTATCTGTCCTTGTGTGTGTGTGTGTGTGTGTGTGTTTGACATCCGTGCACACGGCAGGTTGTTGAAAACGCTGTTGAATACTAAAGAGTAACGGCTCACTTGGAGACGAGTGCGAATGCATCGACACACACGGCAGGACAGGGCACCATCCGGATGGCGATGCGGCCCAGCGCCGCCGGGTAGTGAACCCCCATCACTGTCTCGAAGGCGCCGCTCAGCGTGTTTAGGTCTCCCTGCTTGCTGTTCTGTTCACCTGCAACAACAAAAACAAGTTGCACCCCCGAACAAACTGCAAGTACAGTTAACACTCTCTTAATCAAAGTTTCTAATTCTTCGACGCGTTGGATTTTAGAATCAATGTGAGCAAAGCGGGACTTTTATAGTGAAGTTGCAGGATTTGGACTGTACCCGAGCCAGTGTCCAGGATGTTGCCTCCGTGCAGCACCAGAACGAGGACGTGAGTTTTGGCCGACTGGAGACACTGATGAGACGAACAGTCCTGCAGGTGAGAGGAGAAAAGCCATTCACGTAAATACACTAAATGTGTTCTCTCTTTTAAATCATAGTGAACTGAAACTGGGTTTTTAACTGTTCGTCAGACTAAATAAAGTAATCTGGAGACCTCAGTTTGCAATACAAGGTGAGGTGAGCTACAGGCTATTTCCTGGTTGCCATCAGTAACTTCCTGGTTGCCAAGAAAGAGAGAGGAGGTGAAGGAAGTGTCCATTATAGCAGCCGTTCCTGAATTTCATTTAGTTTTCCGACGGATCGATGTCCTTTTTGCATTTCTACAAACCCCCCACAGCGAAAGCCTTCGGGCCCGAAAGTTAATGGTTCAAGTGGTCCGGCCTCCGGTGAGATGAGAGTCGGCTGACGGCTGCAGCAGAAAGTGGATCCTAATTCCACTTCACTGGCAGGATGACTGAAGGCTAATTTAGGAGTGTTATCTACAAGTTTTTTTTAATTAATTGTGTGTGAGAGAGAGAAAGATAGAGAGAGAGATGAATGAAATTAGAAAAAAGTTAAGAAGCTGTACCTCCATCTGCCTCTCCTCATTACTCATCACACTGTACTCGCCGCCCGACTCCCGATACAACATTTCTGTGAAGACACGAGTTCATGTAGAGAAGAAAAGACGATTTAATGAATCTCATTCGTCAGCAACAGGGTTGAATGTGAGCGCGAGCGCACTAACCTTGTGCTTCGTCCACCTCCATCGTCCCCATCTTGTCCATCAGATCGTTGGAGCTCCACTTGGTGATCTCCTTGGCAAACATCTCCTCGTTGTCAGAAAAGTCCTCTGCAAAGAAACGAAGGCGATACAATTAATGAACGGCACTCCTCCTCCGCGGGTCAGAGCTAATAACACGGACCAGAATCAATATAAACCCTGCAATACAAAAAAATATGTATTCCTTGTTTTTTTGTTGTTTTTTTAAATCTGATTTATAGATACAATTACTTGGCTTTCTTTCCGGCAGCTATTTTGAAGGGCAAGAGCATTATTGTTTTTATAATTATCCCTCTTGGGGCGCCGTAGTCGAATCTGATTGGTTAAGTCTCGCCCTATACTCGAATCATGTCCTTTTTTCCCCCTTTGCTCATTGATCCTCGTTTGTTTAGAAAACATAGTAAAAACAACAGCATGTTACTATGGCTTTGCGGGCAGGACGATATGTTGTGTAATCGTTCCGCTGGCAGTACGTCGTGAGACGGAGAGATGCAGCTTCTTATCCTGCTTGCTCTTCGCGGTTGTAAAAATAACTTTAGGTCCAGGACAGACAGAAGGGAAGCGAGGAGGAGGAGGAGGAGGAGGAGGAGGAGGAGGAGGAGGACGCAGGCTGCAAACAGCTGCTGGACGCGCACAGAACAGCTGTTTCTATTTGCCTCCCTCAGCTGACTTTAGAGAATTGTTCATGAATTAAAAATATATCTCGCCTTCCGATGGCGCGACTCTTTCATGCGAGTGCTCTGATGATCGGATGTTGAAATGTTGTTATTTGTGAACGATCTTTTATTCAACAACACGTTTTCCCATCACTGCGGTCGCATCGAGCTCCATGGATCCAAAGATTGGAATCTTTGGGGTCGGCCCTATTCACCTCTATGAATCTGATACGTCCACTATTTATTGTTCCAATGCATTAAAAGGTAAAATAAA
The DNA here is from genome assembly GCF_009769545.1 of Cyclopterus lumpus. Classification (NCBI taxonomy): domain Eukaryota; kingdom Metazoa; phylum Chordata; class Actinopteri; order Perciformes; family Cyclopteridae; genus Cyclopterus; species Cyclopterus lumpus. The sequence goes on along the minus strand of NC_046977.1, from coordinate 3,978,087 downwards.
CTCTGGGGCTCCATGAGAACATAAAGCAAACACAGCGGGGTTGAGAAAGGAAAAACTGGTCATGCTGAGTGATGAATGCCATAAAGCCGTAAAAAGAAGCAGGAGGCACGACTGGAATATCATTTGCAGCTCTGTGACACACAACGTGCACGTTTAAAAATCCAGAATAAAGCCGTCGTGCAGAGAGCGATGATTTTACCGTGAGCGTC